>NC_053022.1:180726188-180961142 GCF_003073215.2 Triticum urartu | reverse complement strand
CGGGTGCTAAGCTAATGGAATGGGTCATGTCAATCAGATCATTCAACTAATGATGTGATCCCGTTAATCAAATAACAACTCTTTGTCCATGGTTAGGAAACATAACCATCTTTGATTAACAAGCTAGTCAAGTAGAGGCATACTAGTGACACTCTGTTTGTCTATGTATTCGCACATGTATTATGTTTCCGGTTAATACAATTCTAGCATGAATAATAAACATTTATCATGATATAAGGAAATAAATAATAACTTTATTATTGCCTCTAGGGCATATTTCCTTCAGTCTCCCACTTGCACTAGAGTCAATAATCTAGATTACATAGTAATGATTCTAACACCCATGGAGCCTTGGTGCTGATCATGTTTTGCTCGTGGAAGAGGCTTAGACAACGGGTCTACAACATTCAGATCCGTATGTATCTTGCAAATCTCTATGTCTCCCACCTGGACTAGATCCCGGATGGAATTGAAGCGTCTCTTGATGTGCTTGGTTCTCTTGTGAAATCTGGATTCCTTTGCCAAGGCAATTGCACCAGTATTGTCACAAAAGATTTTCATTGGACCCGATGCACTAGGTATGACACCTAGATCGGATATGAACTCCTTCATCCAGACTCCTTCATTTGCTGCTTCTGAAGCAGCTATGTACTCTGCTTCACATGTAGGTCCCGCTACAACGCTTTGTTTAGAACTGACCAACTGACAGCTCCACCATTTAATGTAAACACGTATTCGGTTTGCGATTTAGAATCGTCCGGATCAGTGTCAAAGCTTGCATCAACGTAACCTTTTACGATGAGCTCTTTGTCACCTCCATATATGAGAAACATATCCTTAGTCCTTTTCAGGTATTTCAGGATGTTCTTGACCGCTGTCCAGTGATCCACTCCTGAATTACTTTGGTACCTCCCTGCTAGACTTATAGCAAGGCACACATCAGGTCTGGTACACAGCATTGCATACATGATAGAGCCTATGGCTGAAGCATAGGGAACATCTTTCATTTTCTCTCTATCTTCTACAGTGGTCGGGCATTGAGTCTTACTCAACTTCACACCTTGTAACACAGGCAAGAACCCTTTCTTTGCTTGATCCATTTTGAACTTCTTCAAAACTTTGTCAAGGTATGTGGTTTGTGAAAGTCCAATTAAGCGTCTTGATCTATCTCTATAGATCTTAATGCCTAATATGTAAGCAGCTTCACCGAGGTCTTTCATTGAAAAACTCTTATTCAAGTATCCCTTTATGCTATCCAGAAATTCTATATCATTTCCAATTAGTAATATGTCATCCACATATAATATCAGAAATGCTACAGAGCTCCCACTCACTTTCTTGTAAATACAGGCTTCTCCAAAAGTCTGTATAAAACCAAATGCTTTGATCACACTATCAAAGCGTTTATTCCAACTCCGAGAGGCTTGCACCAGTCCATAAATGGATCGCTGGAGCTTGCACACTTTGTTAGCTCCCTTTGGATCGACAAAACCTTCTGGTTGCATCATATACAACTCTTCTTCCAGAAATCCATTCAGGAATGCAGTTTTGACATCCATCTGCCAAATTACATAATCATAAAATGCGGCAATTGCTAACATGATTCGGACAGACTTAAGCATCGCTACGGGTGAGAAGGTCTCATCGTAGTCAATCCCTTGAACTTGCCGAAAACCTTTTGCGACAAGTCGAGCTTGGTAGACAATAATATTACCGTCAGCGTCAGTCTTCTTCTTGAAGATCCATTTATTATCAATTGCTTGCCGATCATCGGGCAAGTCAACCAAAGTCCATACTTTGTTCTCATACATGGATCCCATCTCAGATTTTATGGCTTCAAGCCATTTTGCAGAATCTAGGCTCACCATCGCTTCTTCATAGTTCATAGGTTCATCATGATCTAGTAGCATGACTTCCAGAATAGGATTACCGTACCACTCTGGCGCGGATCTCACTCTGGTTGATCTACGAGGTTCAGTAGTATCTTGTTCTGAAGTTTCATGATCGTCATCATTAGCTTCCTCACTAACTGGTGTAGGTGTCACTGAAACAGTTTTCTGTGATGCACTACTTTCCAATAAGGGAGCAGGTACAGTTACCTCGTCAAGTTCTACTTTCCTCCCACTCACTTCTTTCGAGAGAAACTCCTTCTCCAGAAAGTTTCTGAACTTAGCAACAAAAGTCTTGCCTTCGGATCTGTGATAGAAGGTGTATCCAATAGTCTCCTTTGGATATCCTATGAAGACACATTTCTCCGATTTGGGTTTGAGCTTATCAGGTTGAAGCTTTTTCACATAAGCATCGCAGCCCCAAACTTTCAGAAACGACAACTTTGGTTTCTTGCCAAACCACAGTTCATAAGGCGTCGTCTCAACGGATTTTGATGGTGCCCTATTTAACGTGAATGTGGCTGTCTCTAGAGCGTATCCCCAAAACGATAGCGGTAAATCAGTAAGAGACATCATAGATCGCACCATATCTAGTAAAGTACGATTACGACGTTCGGACACACCATTGCGCTGTGGTGTTCCGGGTGGCGTGAGTTGCAAAACTATTCCGCATTGTTTCAAATGTACACCAAACTCGTAACTCAAATATTCTCCTCCACGATCAGATCGTAGAAACTTTATTTTCTTGTTATGATGATTTTCAACTTCACTCTGAATTTCTTTTAACTTTTCAAACGTTTCAGACTTATGTTTCATTAAGTAGATATACCCATATCTGCTTAAGTCATCTGTGAAGGTGAGAAAATAATGATATCCGCCATGAGCCTCAATATTCATCGGGCCACATACATCTGTATGTATGATTTCCAACAAATCTGTTGCTCTCTCCATAGTACCGGAGAACGGTGTTTTAGTCATCTTGCCCATGAGGCACGGTTCGCAAGTAACAAGTGATTCATAATCAAGTGGTTCCAAAAGTCCATCAGTATGGAGTTTCTTCATGCGCTTTACACCGATATGACCTAAACGGCAGTGCCACAAATAAGTTGCACTATCATTATCAACTCTGCATCTTTTGGCTTCAACACTATGAATATGTGTGTCACTACTATCGAGATTCAATAAAAATAGACCACTCTTTAAGGGTGCATGACCATAAAAGATATTACTCATATAAATAGAATAACCATTATTCTCAGATTTAAATGAATAACCGTCTCGCATCAAACAAGATCCAGATATAATGTTCATGCTTAACGCTGGCACCAAATAACAATTATTTAGGTCTAATATTAATCCCGAAGGTAGATGTAGAGGTAGCGTGCCAACTGCGATCACATCGACTTTGGAACCGTTTCCCACGCGCATCGTCACCTCGTCCTTAGCCAATCTTCGCTTAATCCGTAGTCCCTGTTTCGAGTTGCAAATATTAGCAACAGAACCAGTATCAAATACCCAGGTGCTACTGCGAGCATTAGTAAGGTACACATCAATAACATGTATATCACATATACCTTTGTTCACCTTGCCATCCTTCTTATCCGCCAAATACTTGGGGCAGTTCCGCTTCCAGTGACCAGTCTGCTTGCAGTAGAAGCACTCAGTTTCAGGCTTAGGTCCAGGTTTGGGTTTCTTCTCTTGAGTAGCAACTTGCTTGCCGTTCTTTTTGAAGTTCCCCTTCTTCTTCTTCCCTTTGCCCTTTTTCTTGAAACTAGTGGTCTTGTTGACCATCAACACTTGATGCTCCTTCTTGATTTCTACCTCCGCAGCTTTCAGCATTGCGAAGAGCTCGGGAATAGTCTTATTCATCCCTTGCATATTATAGTTCATCACGAAGCTCTTGTAGCTTGGTGGCAGTGATTGGAGGATTCTGTCAATGACGCAATCATCTGGAAGATTAACTCCCAATTGAATCAAGTGATTATTATACCCAGACATTTTGAGTATATGCTCACTGACAGAACTGTTCTCCTCCATCTTGCAGCTATAGAACTTATTGGAGACTTCATATCTCTCAATCCGGGCATTTGCTTGAAATATTAACTTCAACTCCTGGAACATCTCATATGCTCCATGACGTTCAAAACGTCGTTGAAGTCCCGATTCTAAGCCGTAAAGCATGGCACGCTGAACTATCGAGTAGTCATCAGCTTTGCTCTGCCAGACGTTCATAACATCTGGTGTTGCTCCAGCAGCAGGCCTGGCACCCAGCGGTGCTTCCAGGACGTAATTCTTCTGTGCAGCAATGAGGATAATCCTCAAGTTACGGACCCAGTCCGTGTAATTGCTACCATCATCTTTCAACTTTGCTTTCTCAAGGAACGCATTAAAATTCAACGGAACAACAGCACGAGCCATCTATCTACAATCAAGCATAAACAAGCAAGATTCTATCAGGTACTAAGTTTCATGATAAATTTAGGTTCAATTAATTTATTTAAAGAACTCCCACTTAGATAGATATCCCTCTAATCCTCTAAGTGATTACGTGATCCAAATCAACTAAACCATGTCCGATCATCACGTGAGATGGAGTAGTTTCATTGGTGAACATCACTATGTTGATCATATCTACTATATGATTCACGCTCGACCTTTCGGTCTCCGTGTTCCGAGGCCATATCTGTATATGCTTGGCTCGTCAAGTATAACCTGAGTATTCCGCGTGTGCATCTGTTTTGCACCCGTTGTATTTGAACGTAGAGCCTATCACACCCGATCATCACGTGGTGTCTCAGCACGAAGAACTTTCGCAACGGTGCATACTCAGGGAGAACACTTCTTGATAATTAGTGAGAGATCATCTTATAATGCTACCGTCAATCAAAGCAAGATAAGATGCATAAAAGATAAACATCACATGCAATCAATATAAGTGATATGATATGGCCATCATCATCTTGTGCTTGTGATCTCCATCTTCGAAGCACCGTC
Source organism: Triticum urartu (assembly GCF_003073215.2). Classification (NCBI taxonomy): domain Eukaryota; kingdom Viridiplantae; phylum Streptophyta; class Magnoliopsida; order Poales; family Poaceae; genus Triticum; species Triticum urartu. The sequence continues at coordinate 180,956,259 of NC_053022.1, read as the reverse complement.
GTGATCACCATCGTCACCGGCGCGACACCTTGATCTCCATCGTAGCATCGTTGTCGTCTCGCCAATCTTATGCTCCCACAACTATCGCTACCACTTAGTGATAAAGTAAAGCATTACAGCGCGATTGCATTGCATACAATAAAGCGACAACCATATGGCTCCTGCCAGGTGCCGATAACTCGATTACAAAACATGATCATCTCATACAATAAAATTCAGCATCATGTCTTGACCATATCACATCACAACATGCCCTGCAAAAACAAGTTAGACGTCCTCTACTTTGTTGTTGCAAGTTTTACGTGTACGCGCTTAAGCAAGAACCAATCTTACCTACGCATCAAAACCACAACGATAGTTTGTCAAGTTGGTGCTATTTTAACCTTCGCAAGGACCGGGCGTAGCCACACTCGGTTCAACTAAAGTTGGAGAAACTGTCACCCGCAAGCCACCTATGTGCAAAGCACGTCGGGAGAACCGGTCTCGCGTAAGCGTACGCGTAATGTCGGTCCGGGCCGCTTCGTCCAACAATACCGCCGAACCAAAGTATGACATGCTGGTAAGCAGTATGACTTATATCGCCCACAACTCACTTGTGTTCTACTCGTGCATATAACATCAACATATAAAACCTAGGCTCGGATGCCACTGTTGGGGAATGTAGTAATTTCAAAAAAATTCCTACGCACACGGAAGATCATGGTGATGCATAGCAACGAGAGGGGAGAGTGTGATCTACGTACCCTTGTAGATCGACAACGGAAGCGTTTGGTTGATGTAGTCATACATCTCCACGGCCTGACCGATCAAGCACCGAAACTACGGCACCTCCGAGTTCTAGCACACGTTCAGCTCGATGACGATCCCTGGACTCCGATCCAGCAAAGTGTCGGGGAAGAGTTCCGTCAGCATGACGGCGTGGTGACGATCTTGATGTACTACCGTCGCAGGGCTTCGCCTAAACACCGCTACAATATTATCGAGGACAATGGTGGAAGGGGGCACCGCACACGGCAAAGAATATGATCACGTGGATCAACTTGTGTCTAGGGGTGCCCCCTTGCCCCCGTATATAAAGGAGCAAGGGGAGGAGGCCGGCCGGCCCCTATAGGCGCGCTAGGAGGAGTCCTCCTCCTAGTAGGAGTAGGACTCCTACTAGGAGGGGGAAGGAAGTGGGGAGGGAGAGGGAAAGGGGGGTGCCGCCCCCCCTCTCCTAGTCCAATTCGGACCAGGGGGAGGAGGCGCGCGGCCCACCCTGGCTGCCCCTCTCTCTCTCCACTAAGGCCCATTACTTCTCCCGGTAGGGTTCCGGTAACCCTCCGGCTCTCCGGTTTTCTCCGAAATCATCCGGAACACTTCCGGTGTCCGAATATAGCCGTCCAATATATCAATCTTTATGTTTCGACCATTTCGAGACTCCTCGTCATGTCCGTGATCACATCTGGGACTCCGAACTAACTTCAGTACATCAAAACTCATAAACTCATAATATAACTGTCATCGAAACCTTAAGCATGCGGACCCTACGGGTTCGAGAACAATGTAGACATGACCAAGACACGTCTCCGGTCAATAACCAATAGCGGAACCTGGATGCTCATATTGGCTCCTACATATTCTACGAAGATCTTTATCGGTTAGACCGCATAACAACATACGTTGTTCCCTTTGTCATCGGTATGTTACTTGCCCGAGATTCGATCGTCGGTATCTCAATACCTAGTTCAATCTCATTACCGGCAAGTCTCTTTACTCGTTCCGTAATACATCATCTCGCAACTAACTCATTAGTTGCAATGCTTGCAAGGCTTATGTGATGTGCATTACCGAGAGAGCCCAGAGATACCTCTTCGACAATCGGAGTGACAAATCCTAATCTCGAAATACGCCAACCCAACATGTACCTTTGGAGACACCTGTAGAGCACCTTTATAATCACCCATTTACGTTGTGACGTTTGGTAGCACACAAAGTGTTCCTCCGGCAAACGGGAGCTGCATAATCTCATAGTCATAGGAACATGTATAAGTCATGAAGAAAGCAATAGCAACATACTAAACGATCGGGTGCTAAGCTAATGGAATGGGTCATGTCAATCAAATCATTCACCTAATGATGTGATCCTGTTAATCAAATAACAACTCTTTGTTCATGGTTAGGAAACATAACCATCTTTGATTAACGAGCTAGTCAAGTAGAGGCATACTAGTGACACTCTGTTTGTCTATGTATTCACACATGTATTATGTTTCCGGTTAATACAATTCTAGCATGAATAATAAACATTTATCATGATATAAGGAAATAAATAATAACTTTATTATTGCCTCTAGGGCATTTTTCCTTCAAAAATAGAGTATGTTGTTAGTTAGAACAACATTTGTGCTAACTAATAAGTAATTGAAAAACACAACACAACACATACCATGAATGCATCATATGTTGTGAGTCCATCTCTTGTTTTCTTACAAGCTGAATTCATAAGATTTATGTGCCGCTTATTGTAGTCTATAATCCTAGACATTTTTGTGTGTCTCCTCGGTACAATTTGGTAGTGATTATCAAGATTGAATATCTACACATAATCTATATGATCACATAATTAGCAAACATATGTTATCGTAAACAAGATGCACATGATAACTCACATGTAGAAAGAAGTGATAGCCATACAAATATATGACAGGGCTATTTGACTGAATCTGTTGTTGTGCTTTTGTAATAGCATCAAGTAGATAATTCATTGCATAATCACACCAGTTATATTCTCCTATGTAATCATCTCTACATAGAGCTCCCCAATAATCAACATTAGTCTAGTCATGTTTAAAAGAAGGTGTCCCAAATGGCCCATAATAAATATAACACATAGTGCCTTAAAGGCATGCCTTTTCAGCTTCACTTGATACTTAGTCATATCTCTGGCTAAGAAATTTTTTGCTGCCCTCAAACTGTGAGAATCATTTCCAACCATACCTATATTTTTCTTCGAGAAGTCAACAGAAGCAGCATTTGTCTGAGCTTCAATACCATCAATATCTCTAGGTCCACAAGAAAACCCAAAAACTTTATGCATATCTGCAGCATAGAATTTGAGTTTCCTATCTTGAGACATCTTAATGCACTGGTCTTTCACATCTGTTGAACTTATCAGAAATGTAGTAAACTTAAAATGAACCTTTTTAATTGCAGGTAAGTTCAACAACCCATCAAATTTGATTTCCCAGAGCATAAATTTTCTTGTATTTAGTGAATCCATTCAAAATAGCATGAACATGATCTACCTTCAACCTGGATTCAGAGTTACACTTGTCATCCTCATTTTCTCCACTTGAGTCATCTCCTTCGGTGTAATAATATCTTACATCTATGTTACTGTCGGCGTTCTAGAAACGGGGGTCCCCAGACTTGCCTACCTGCGGCCCGCGGCGTGGCTCCACCAGTGGCCTTGTACGGCCCATCTTCACCAGCAAATACTCAAGACCCTCGCGAGGGGCCAAGCCTCGCGAAGCGGACGACACAAGACCTCCTCGGGGGCAGCTTCACTAGGCTGGCTCACGAGGGGCGGAGAGATCGAGGCAAGGGACACCTCGCGAGGTCCCTGTGACGCAAGCCATGACAACTGGAACCAAGCGGGCGCCAGCGTGCCTAGTGTCCTCGTTTCCTCTTTGGTGCTAAAGGGGCAAGCGCAGGCGAGGAGTCCCGAGGCATCAGGCAAAGGTTTCCATATCGGTGCAACGAGACCAAGACCAGCAGGGCGGCAGGACGGAGGTCACCGTGGAGCCCAAGACGGCGTCCCCTCCCATATAGCTCCCGGGGGGTTCCGGTAACCTCCCGGTACTCCGGTAAAATCCCGATTTCATCCGGAACACTTCTGATATCCAAACATAGGCTTCCAATATATCAATCTTTATGTCTCGACCATTTCGAGACTCCTCGTCATGTCCGTGATCACATCTGGGACTCCGAACAAACTTCGGTACATCAAAATGCATAAACTCATAATATAGCTGTCATCATAACCTTAAGCGTGCGGACCCTACGGGTTCGAGAACAATGTAGACATGACTGAGACATGTCTCCGGTCAATAACCAATAGCGGAACCTGGATGCTCATATTGGCTCCTACATATTCTACGAAGATTTTTATCGGTCAGACCGCATAACAACATACGTCGTTCCCTTCGTCATCGGTATGTTACTTGCCCGAGATTCGATCGTCGGTATTCCAAATACCTAGTTCAATCTCGTTACCGGCAAGTCTCTTTACTCGTTCTGTAATATATCATCCCGCAACTAACTCATTAGTTGCAATGCTTGCAAGGCTTAAGTGATGTGCATTACCGAGAGGGCCCAGAGATACCTCTCCGACAATCGGAGTGACAAATCCTAATCTCGAAATACGCCAACCCAACATGTACCTTTGGAGACACCTGTAGAGCTCCTTTATAATCACCCAGTTACGTTGTGACGTTTGGTAGCACACAAAGTGTTCCTCTGGTAAACGGGAGTTGCATAATCTCATAGTCACAGGAACATGTATAAGTCATGAAGAAAGTAATAGCAACATACTAAACGATCGGGTGCTAAGCTAGTAGAATGGGTCATGTCAATCAGATCATTCACTTAATGATGTGATCCCGTTAATCAAATAACAACTACTTGTTCATGTTAGGAAACATAACCATCTTTGATTAATGAGCTAGTCAAGTAGAGGCATACTAGTGACAGTTTGTTTGTCTATGTATTCACACATGTATTATGTTTCCGGTTAATACAATTCTAGCATGAATAATAAACATTTATCATGATATAAGGAAATAAATAATAACTTTATTATTGCCTCTAGGGCATATTTCCTTCACTGCACCCCTCCGTGCGGTGAGACGGCTGCACCGCCACCCCGTCGCTGACTCCGGCCGGCTCATCATCTCACGCTCGCCACACACCCACAGATGCGCAGGCCGCGCTGCTCATGGCACGCGAGCTCCTGCATTACCGCCAGGTCGACGACCTCTACGAGGACTAGTTGGACCGCATCGCCGAGCTCGTCAGCGTCGCGGGGGGCTCTCGTGCACCATCCCTCTCACTGCCTCGCCCGCCCCGGGCTACGGGCGACGTGGCTCATGGAGCGCCTCTGCCCCCTCTGCATCAAGATGGCGCGCTCACGCCGAGACACGTGGCTCATGGAGCGCGTCTGCCCCCTCCGCGTCAAGACGGCGTCCTCGCCCTAAGATGTGCAGTCCCGCGGCATGATCCACCGCGCCGTGTGCCCGCGCACGAAGAAGGAAGCTGCCAAGAGGTTCCCCGGCCATAGGAAAATGCTCCACCGCTCCCAGCACCGCCACGTCAAGATTGCTTGCCGCGGCAGGGCCATGCGCCACTTGCCGTGGCGGCGCGGGGACACCAAGATCAAGCTCCGCCTCCATGATGCCACGGCAGGCTGCCACGCCTTCATTCCTGAGTTGTGTAGCGTCGTCTGGCCGGGCAAGTTCAAGTCGGATCTGCCTCCTCGTTACGACGATACCCCCGACCCTATGGAGTTCTTGCATCTCTACGAGCTTAGCATCGAGGCGGCCAACGGCGGCGGAAAGGTCATGGCGAACTGGTTCCCCATGGCTCTCAAGGACGGCGCCCGCTCATGGCTCCTGAACCTTACCCCGGGCTCAATCTCCTCCTGGGGTGAGATGCGTGACTGCTTCGTCGCCAACTTCCAGGGCACTCGCGACTGCCCCCCGGCCATGGGTGACCTGCGCCGCATCAGGCAACAGCCGGGAGAGACCCTTTAGAAGTACATCCAGCGCTTCAACAGCGTGCGCTCAAGATCCACAAGGTGACGGACGAGGCCATCATCTCAGCGTTTTCCGATGGCGTCCCCGACATCAAGATGAAGGAGGAGCTTGCCATCCATGAGGAGCTATGCACGACTTTGGAGCTGTTCAACATAGCAACCAAGTGTGCAAGAGCTGAGGAGGGGCGTCTCTCCCTTCTCGAGCTCCCTGCTGCGGATCTAGAGAAGAAGAAGGCCAAGGTCAAGGACGTGAAGTGCAAAGGGGTGGCCGTACTCGCGGCAGAGCCAGACACCAAGCGCAACCGAGACCTCCTCGAGTCGTCCAAGGGCAGCCGTACGTTTTGCGCCTTCCACAACATGCGCAGACACAACACCAACGACTGTCAAGAGCTTAGGGCCATTCGAGATGGACGCTTTGGTCGACGCCTTGAGTGCAATGACCGGGGCTACGGCCGAGGTGGAGGACGTTGGGACGACCGTGGGACCCGCTAGGAGTGGTGCGACCAGCCTCGCGAGGACCGTTGGCAGGACCAGCCTCGTGAGGGCGCCTGGAGGGACCAGCCTCGCGAGGACCGTCCTCAGGGCAATCCTGGTCTCCCTTCGCTGCCGCCACCACCAGGGAGGAACGACGACCACCAACAGGATGAAGGGGCTGGGGGCTTCCAGGAGCCGCGCGCCATCGCCTGCATCTTGGGTGGCGCTTAGGCCCCAGCTTCCCAGCGCATCTTCAAGCAGTTCTCTCGCGAAGTGAATGCAGCCCTCCCCAAGCTCGAGGCCACGCGCCCGCTCAGATGGTCCAAGTACGCCATCACCTTTAGCTCGGCTGACCAGCTCAAATGTGCGGCAACCGCCGGCGTCCTCCCGATGCTCTGTTCACCCATCATCAGCAATGTCCAAGTCACCAAGACCCTCATCGACGGCGGCGCAGGGCTCAGTGTCCTGTCCGTCGAGACGTTCGACAGCCTTCAAGTGCCATATGATCAACTCCAGCCCACCAAGCCTTTCTTAGGAGTGACCGACGGCTCCACCACCCTGATAGGGCAAGTTCGCCTCCCTGACACCTTCGGTCAGCGCGACAACTACCACACCGAGCTTGTCGAATTCGATGTCGCCCACATCCGCCTGCCGTACAATGCCATCCTCGGGTACCCATCGCTGGCCAAATTCATGGCAGTCACCCACCATGGCTACAACGTCCTCAAGATGCTAGGAAGCGGTGGAATCATCACAGTCCCCTGCGAAGAAAGAGACGCGGTGTGCTCCCTCAAGCGCGCCTTCCAAGCTGCAGCAGTCGGGGACCCTGGCAGCGCGTATGTGCAGTACCTTCCTGAGGCCAGCCACAAGAAGAAGAAGCAGCTACCCCACACTGGGCCTCAGGGGAGCGGCGTCTCTGGTGGTGCAACATCAGGATCGGCGCCCGCACCTGGGGCGCCTCCCTCTCTCGCGTAGGGAGGCGCGCCCAGCGCCCTCCTCGGGCAGGGCTCGGGAGCTCTCTTCTAGAGGACCTCAGACCTAGCCAACATCATGAGGGAGGCGCTCGGGTACCACGTGGAGGCGTGCTTCGCGGTACATTTCCCTCAAGAGGACACCGGGCGAGGAGCGCCCGGCGCTCAGGAGTTCATCACCAAGGCCACTCAGGAGCTGCAGGATGCAAGAGCCATGCACGGCGACCGCCGCTCACCTGGCGCTGCTCCCCATCCAGGCACGGATGATGGGCTGTGCGTCTGTGTCGACATCCCATGGCTCAACAGGGCCGCATCTCAGGAGCTCTTCCGGCCTTCATGCGTGGGATGTTGCGAGGGCCCACCTCACAGCTACATTCGCATACCGTTCGGCCTGCCGAGTGTGGCAACCACCTTCCAGCGCAACCTGCGGAGCATCCTGGCAGGTTAGGAGGCCAGGCATCACGCAGTCCTGGTGGAGATGGAGACGGTCCTCGTGGAGCCGTCTGGACCCTCAGGGCCTCTCGAGGCTCAGGGTCTCGGTGGCTCGTGAGGAGCAACCCCTTCGCCACGTGTCTTCAGCTACCCCAACACTCCTTCGACAACCAAACCATGTAACATTTTCCAAGTTTATTTAGCTGGGAGCGCCCCCTAGGCTACATTATTCCCAGTCCGCGTGGGTCTGTCCTGGCGGCATGTATCCACTTGCATCTTTAGTTCACCCTGCTGGGGGCGCCCCTCGGGCTGCATCATCCCCAGGCCGCTCGGGTCCGACCCAGTGGCATGTATCATTCTTGCATTTACCTAATCTAGTTCACTTTCCATGCATGATCTATCTATGGTTATCACCTACTTGATTGTCACCCACCACGGGAGCTACGCATGCTGGCACGGCGCTTGTGCTCGGGTCCGTCCTGCAACGCTGACAAATCAGAGCGGTCGAGCTCTGGCTCGCGGCACGCCTGCGCACGTCACCTCACCGGACCCTCAGCGCCTTCACCTCCTTGCAGAGCGACCTGCGGGAGACCGACAATCATCATGGCGATCTATGTCCCTCCTCATCCTAACCTGCAGGGACCTCCTAAGGACGACAACGGGCGGTACCATGGGCCCCTTCTTCTCCCATGCGATTCGGTTGCGCGTTAAAAGGGGGGCTCCTGAGCATCGCAACTCAGGAGATATTACTGGCTCTCCAGCCCTCACCCCCTGGCCTTGACCACGACATCGTGACCTGGCATACCAACGGCGGCTGAGCTCGCTCGAGGGCCGGGACCTGAGGACGCAGAGCACACAGAAGAGCATGGAAAAGAGGGGGAGGCTCGCACGGGCCTGACCTAGCTACACAACAGTGGTCGACGCACAAGTCTGGCGCAACACAAGGAACCGGCTCTGGAATGCCAAGATAAGTCTCGCACCTGGATCCACCCAGCGCTACAGCATAGGATCCTCACCTGCGGCAGCCTTGTTACGGCAACATCGCCACCCTTTCCTGCCTCTCGGTAGTTGCTTGAGCGCTAAAGGGGACCTCTTGAGCATCGCACCTCAGGATCTCTTACTGGACCTCGGGCTGCTCACCTCCTGGCCTTGACCACGGCATCGCGACCTAGCATACCAGCGACAGCTGCAACCTGCCTGGGACCAGGACCTGTCGGCGTAGAGCACCAAGCTGCCGTGGGGTTGGAAAGAGGAGACCGAGCCGAAACAAGACATGCGATCGCAAATTTTCATAATAGGGATAATATGAACAGAAGACATTACAGACCCTTTACACGCCCCCACGGGGTCCATTTCGATTCCTCGCAGGGAACAAAAAGAAGGGAGTTCCTAGGAGCTCTATCTACACGCATCGGGGAAGCCGACGCCATCATCAACAGTGGGCCACGGGAGGCCGGCGCCAACCCCATCTAGATCAGTGACGGCGGCGGCCGGACGCTGCGGCCTTGCTCCGGGCCCGGCGAGAGCTCGGAGGCACATAGCTGTCGTCGCTCGTCTTCGGGGTCTCGTAGGGCTCAGGAGAGTCGCTGGACTCCCAAGCGCCACCGCTACTGCTGGAAGAGCTGCTGGCTTCGCCAGCGGAAAGCTCGGTGCTCGCCGCTGCGCCATCCCAACGACCCCCTTCAGGGCAGCACTCCAATCGGCGGCCTTCCTCGTCGAAGACCTTGAAGAACACCGTGGAGACGTCATCGTACTCGAAGTGGATGGCGAGGGCGCCTTCCGCACGGCAGACTCGAGTGACCACGCCCCAGCCACGAGTCATGAAGATCCTCCCAGAGGAGACGACTTCAACCTCTGCTCCAGTCGCCGGGGCATCACAGTCGGCGTGCTATAGCCAAAGCTCAAGGTGGCCCCTCGGCGGCATCTCAGCAGAGAAGAACTGCGGGAAGCGGATCCAAGTGCGCGGAGGCATCACCGTCCACATCACGAGTTCGTGCGAGGAGTCCGCGACGTGGACTCCTGGGGCGACGGCGTGTCACCGCGGCGCGGCGACCACGGCCCTGGCGCGGTCGGCGGCGCTCGTCGCCCCTCCCTCCGGAGCCCTCAGCTTGGGCATACAAAGGCAGCAGGTACCCGGGATGTGGCCGCTTGTACCATGGCCGCAACATTTCCGGCCTCATGACTATGTCGTGATGATGGGACCGCCTCTTCTTCGGCGGAAGTGGCTCGGGCTCGCCGAGGGGAGTCTTTCCCTTCTCCGCGGCCAAGAACCTCCGTATCGGCGCCATGGTCGATGCAGAAAGCGATGAAGCAAGGAAGAAGAAGGAGCGGGAGAAGCGAAGGAGGAGATGGGTGACAGGGGCTCCGCCCCCCTCTTCCCATTTATAGCCAAGGGGAGGCCAACCGCAGGCCTCCACGATTTAAGGTAATAATGCTCTTTTTCTGCATGCAGCAAGGACTCGTCAAGCCGGGCAGTTGCCGAGGAAGCGTGGGGTAGCGGAGACGCCCATGTCCAATCAATCGCCACACGTCAAGCGGGGCCGCAGACTGTTGGGGCCCGCGGCGCTCCGCACTTGCCCTTTGGCTTCGCCTCGAAGCCAAGTCCGAGCGCGCCTTGGGCCCGGGGGCTACTGTCGGCGTCCTGGGAACGGGGGTCCCCAGACTTGCCTGCCTGCGGCCCACGGGGTGACTCCACCAGCGGCCCTGTACGGCTCATCTTCACCAGCAAACACTCAAGACCCTCGCGAGGGGCCAAGCCTCGCAAAGCGGACGACACAAGACCTCCTCGGGGGCAGCTTCACCAGGTTGGCTCACGAGGGGCGGAGAGATCGAGGCAAGGGACACCTCGCGAGGTCCCTGTGACGCAAGCCATGATGACTGGAGCCAGGCGGGCGCCAGCGCGCGTAGTGTCCTTGTTTCCTCTTTGGTGCTAAAGGGGCAAGCGCAGGCGAGGAGTCCCGAGGCATCAGGCAAAGGTTTCCATATCGGTGCAACGAGACCAAGACCAGCAGGGCGGCAGGACGGAGGTCACCGTGGAGCCCAAGACGGCGTCACCACCAGAGCCTTTGGCAGGCGAAGACCACCTTTATTCAGGATAACTTGTACTAGTTGTCTCCCTTCGAATTTGGCCGTTGTGGGATCCCTTCCCGCTCAATATTTGGGAAGAGGACCGAGGCCACTATAAATAGAACTAACCACCACAGTAGGAGAGAGGGATCCAGATCATCCTCAACCACACAAGCTCACCAAGCACAAGGGCACCTCTCCTCAGGAGGTTGTTCTTCCCTTGTAACTGTTCATCCTCAGCCCGAGAGGCAATCCACCACACCACACTGGAGTATGGTATTACACCACATCGGTGGCCCGAACCAGTATAAACTCTTGTGTCTCTTGTTCTTTGGGTTCATCGAGCTAGGCCATGAGATCATGATGTGTGTGAGCTAGAGGGGGGAGAGATCTTCGTGTGCACCCCAGTGTTCGAACCTTAAGGGTTTCGCCGGAACCCGAAATCTGACATTTGGCGCGCCAGGTAGGGGTGTGCCGAAGCTTTCCCCTCATCAATCCACGCTTCGCCACTCCATCAAGTTCATGGCCGACGCTCGCCGGGCCCGCACCGAGCGCCGGGCCGCTCTTGCCACCCGTGTCGCTCAAACATCCCCTGTTGGCGGGCCTCCCCGTCATTCTCCGTCACCTGCCGCCAACGCCGCTACCGGTCCGGTGCCAAACGAGCAACAAGCCTCCTCACTGCACCCCTCCGTGCGGCGAGACGGCCGCACCGCCACCCCGTCGCTGACTCCGGCCGGCTCATCATCTCACGCTCGCCACACACCCACATATGCGCAGGCCGCGCTGCTCATGGCACGCGAGCTCCTGCGTTACCGCCAGGTCGACGACCTCTACGAGGACTAGTTGGACCGCATCGCCGAGCTCGTCAGCGTCGCGGGGGGCTCTCGTGCACCATCCCTCTCGCTGCCTCGCCCGCCCCGGGCTGCGGGCGACGTGGCTCATGGAGCGCCTCCGCCCCCTCTGCATCAAGATGGCGCGCTCGCGCCGAGACGCGTGGCTCATGGAGCGCGTCTGCCCCCTCCGCGTCAAGACGGCGTCCTCGCCCTAAGATGTGCGGTCCCGCGGCATGATCCACCGCGCCGTGTCGGTTATTATGGTGATCTCCGTCTTGTCGTCCTGCTAGTCTCTGACTTTGTGGCCTGGAGATTTACAAAGAACCACATTTTTTCGGTGCGATCAGCTTATTATGTTGAATGGGAACACCAATTTGCTCGCTGGTACGAAAGAACAGAGGGGCAACCATCTCAACGGCACCCGGTTTGGGCAAACCTTTGGAGTTTCCAAGTTCCAGCAAAGATCAAGATCCATGCATGGAGGGTTCTACATGGGTTCATTCCTTGTTATGGGGTCCTGGTGAACCGGCACATTGGCACGGCGGATAGTTGTCCTATGTGTGCGGGTGGTTGTGAGGACATTATGCACTCACTTTTTACCTGCACGAGGGCAGCTGAGATTTGGAGATGCCTGAAGCTGGACAACTTCATAGAAGAAGCTTGCTCGACTGATAGCGCGGGAACGGCGGTGTTGGACTATATTTTATGTGCTTCGGCTCGGCGGAGTTTGATATCGCATGCTACTGCCCAAGCTCTTATCCTTGTGGGAATTTGGTATATATGGTGGGAACGACGCCAACACGTCCATGGCGAAGATGTGCAAACCCCGGCTCGGTCAGCGTTGTCAATCGCGGCGCTTACCGCAAACTATCTGAAGGCCATGAAGAAAAAGGCAGAACCACGGAGAGATGGATGGAGGAGGCCGCTCGAAGGTTTTGTGAAGATAAATGTAGATGCATCTTTCAAAGCACACTCTCTACAAGGAGCTGTAGGTGCTGTTCTACGAGATCATAAAGGTGCGTTCATCGCGGCATCGAACGAACAACTTGAACATGTCGCAGATGCAGGGATGGCGGAAGCATATGCATTAGGACATGGTTTACTTTTGGCGCAGCAGCTAGGGATAAGCAAACTTGTGGTGGAGTCGGACTGCCTCGAGGTGATCAATACTATGAATAATGGAGGTTTTACGGCTTCAGGTGCTGTGGCGATTTACTCGGATTGTTTGGTCCTCATCATAGGATACACTTCGGTCACTTTTGTCCATTGCCCTAGAGAGGCAAATTATGTATCTCACGAGTTAGCTAGGTTGGCGAGGCCTTCCCCATCGCTGTGGTTGGAGGAGCCGCCGGCTTTCATTGTAAAAGGCTTGGTGGATGATGTAACAATACTATGATCTAATAAAATGACCAAAGTTTGAAAAAAAGACTAGCAGGACGGCAGGATGGAGGTCACTGTGGAGCCCAAGACGGCGTCACCAACAGAGCCTTTGGCAGGAGAAGGCCACCTTTAGTCAGGATAACTTGTACTGGTTGTCTCCCTTCAAATTTGGCCTTTGTGGAGTCCCTTCCCGCTCAATTTTTGGGAAGAGGACTGAGGCCACTATAAATAGGACTAGCCACCATAGTAGGAGGGACGGATCTAGATCATCCTCAACCACACAAGCTCACCAAGCACAAGGGCACCTCTCCTCAGGAGGCTGTTATTCTCTTGTAACTGTTCATCCTCAGCCCGAGAGGCAATCCACCACACCACACTGGAGTAGGGTATTACACCACATTGGTGGCCCGAACCAGTATAAACTCTTGTGTCTCTTGTTCTTTGGGTTCGTCGAGCTAGGCCGTGAGATCATGATGTGTGCGAGCTAGAGGGGGGGAGATCTTCGTGCGCACCCCAGTGTTCGAACCTCAAGGGTTTCGCCGGAACCCGAAATCCGACATTTGGCGCGACGGAGCCAGGCGTTGGCACACCCGGAGCCAGCGGGGCCACGGGTCTGACTCCTCCCGAGGACGTTCCCTCAAACCTCACGAGGATGATCGGGCCAGAGAAGTGTGAGCGCCATCGCTGCCCTTATCCATGGAGAGGGGTGCGGCCATCATAGGCGATCTCGTCTCGAGCAGCGCCACCTTGTCCTCCTGCCTCCTCTTCGCCGCGGGCATCGACCTTATTGCACAACGGAGAAGCGTCAAGGGTAAGCAGGAGAAGCAAGAACAAAAAAGGACAAGAACACTTACTGGTCTACCATGGTGTAGTCCCTCCGCTTCGTAAGCCTGAAGCCCGAGAGCCTCGCAGCCTGAGGCGCAGGCGCACGGGCTCCAAGAGCGGAAGAGGGGGCAGCGGATGGGCCAGAAGCAGCTCCAGGCGAAGTCGGAGCATGAGCGTCATCTCGGGAGATCAGCGCCGACCTGCCCCTCGTCGGGACCACGGACGACTCCCCTCTCTCCGGGAGGACGCCAGCCTCGTCATCGTCATCAGGCAAGGTGCAGAGGATGTCGGCCTTATGCAAGGGGGAGGTCTCCCCCATCCCCCCGGGGGTCGCCTCCGAGTCGCGCTCCTCGCCCTCCTCCTCTTCCACTTCCCCCTCCCTGCGGGAATCGCCAGAAGACACGTCCACCGGCACCGTTGCCACCAAGACCCCAGGGGGCGCCGGCGGCACCAGGCCACGCCCGTCAAAGGTGGGCATGGCGGCCACGACCTGCGCCCCGTCCTTACGAAGGAACATCGGAACGAGGTCACTCGGTGGATACTCTTGGTCGTCCCCGACCAAGAGGCGGAGAGCACAGACAGCTCCTCTTCAGACAAGGCCTCCGGACTCAAGCGAAGCTTGTCTTCTCCGCCCCCAAGCATCCACAACGGGTGCGAGCGCGCCTGGAGGGGAGCCACCCGCAGCATCAGGAATTCTCTCAGGAGCATGGCCCCTGTCAGCTTCGCCGCCTTCGCGTTGCCCGGCCTCAGGTCGGTGGTCATCTTCTCCAGCACCGACTTCACCTGGTCGTCAGTAAGCTTCGCGTGGGACCACCCCTCGTCAGACTAGGGCATCTCCATCGGCAGCTTCAACCGCGGGTGGATACACTTAGCATCCATCATGACCTACTTGCTCCTGAAGCCATTGGCCTTCTTTCTGGCCTTCGATATTGCGTTGGCCTTGCCGGCTGCGACGAAGTTAGCGCACCCAGAGGTGTGACCGTCGTTGATTCGGAGGAAGAAGAACTTCCCAATAGTGCCACGAACGGCATCACCTCGACATACGCCTCACAGTAGAAGGCAAAGATCGACAAGAGAAGAATGAAGTTGGGATGGAGATGGAGGGCCTGCAACCTGTAATGATGAAGGACGGCATGGAAGAAGTCGGAGAAGGGGGGAACCAGGCCCGCGACGACGCTGCTAATAAAGAAGGGGTAGAAGGAGCTCTTCGAAGCCTCCGGCTCGGCGGAGCCAGCCGAAAGCTCGGTCTTCCCCTTCTCGTTGTACTCCCCCGCCGTCAGCTTGGGCGCGTCCAAAGCCAGCTCGTACCAGGAAGGCGGCGAAATGGCCTTGGCCTTTCGGGGCGCCATTGGCCGGAAGCTCGGAAGGGGATTGAACTAGATCTGGAGATTTTGAAAGCAAGGAGCGAGAGAGGGGGATCTTGTTGGGGAACGTAGTAATTTCAAAAAATTTCCTACGCACACGCAAGATCATGGTGATGCATAGCAACGAGAGGGGAGAGTGTTGTCTACGTACCCTCGTAGACTGAAGCGGAAGCGTTGACGCAACATAGAGGAAGTAGTCGTACGTCTTCCCGTCCGACCGATCCAAGCACCGTTACTCCGGCACCTCCGAGTTCTTGGCACACGTTCAGCTCGATGACGATTCCCGGGCTCCGATCAAGCAAAGCGTCGGGGAAGAGTTCCGTCAGCACAACGGCGTGGTGACGATCTTGATGTTCTACCGTCGCAGGGCTTCGCCTAAGCACTGCAACAATATGACCGAGGTGGAATATGGTGGAGGGGGGCACCTGTAACACCCCGGATGTAACTTTCCCTATTTGTACTCCAACTCTTGCCGTTTCCGGCGTTAAGTTATATTTATTTCCTCGGGTTCGGGTTTTGTCTCCGTGTGTTGTTGTCGTTGTCATGCATCTCATATCATGTCATCATGTGCATTGCATTTGCATACGTGTTCGTCTCATGCATTCGAGCATTTTCCCCGTTGTCCGTTTTGCATTCCGGCACTTCGTTCTCCTCCGGTGGTCATTTCTAGCCTTCTTTCGTGTGTGGGGATTAAACATTTCCGGATTGGACCGAGACTTGCCAAGCGGCCTTGGTTTACTACCGGTAGACCGCCTGTCAAGTTTCGTACCATTTGGACTTCGTTTGATACTCCAACGGTTAACCGAGGGACCGAAAAGGCCTCGTGTGTGTTGCAGCCCAACACCCCTTCAATTTGGCCCAAAACCCACCAAACTCTGCTACATGTCCTAGAGCGTTCGATCACGATCGCGTGGCCGAAAACCGCACCTCATTTGGACTCTCCTAGCTCCCTCTATGCCTATATATACACCCCCCATTCCAATTCGCGGATCCTCTCCCCCTAACCCTAAAAAAATCCCAGATCCGCCGCTCCGGACGTGTCCGGGCAGAGCAGAACAACGTCCGCCGCCACCGCCGCCCAGCCAGGACGCGCCACGTGGCGCCCGGCGCCCGCCGCCGCCGCGGCCCGCAGGGGCCCGAGGCCGGCCCTCCCGCGCCGCCTCCCGGGCCGAGCCCCGCGCCGCCTTCCGCCTCCCCAACATCGCCCGCCGCCCTTCTCCGCCGGAGCCGCGCCGCGCCGCCCGCGCCGGCCGGAGCTCGTCGCTCCGCCGCGGGACTCCGCCGACCGGAGCCGGGCCCGGCGTCGCCAGCCGCCGCCCCCACCGATCGGCCTCGCCTCCCCTCTTCTCCCCGCCGACCACCATGGCGCCATCGCCGGCGACCTCGGCTCCGGCGTGAACAGTGCCGCCGCCACCTCGGCTCCGACGTGAACAGTGCCCCGAAACCCTAGATCTGATCCGGGGTAGTTTTTTTCACTAAGTCCCAGAATTTTTAGTTCATATGCCCATGTTCGAGGCTCCGTAATTTTGCATCCGTAGCTCCGATTCATGCATATAGCATATCACAATGTTCATCTCAGAGAGTACATCATTTCATTCCATTGCATCATTTTCATTTGAGCTCATCTTGATGCCCGAAATGCTGTTAGAAGAGGGCTACTTGAGTTAATTGTCAGATCTGTTACTCCGTTTACCACTTTTGTCATTTTTGCCATGATTATTGTGTGCATGATATGCCCGTGAGTTCTTCATATGTTTTGTTAAGGGTTTTGTCATCTATTCAGAGGTGCAACCCATGTATTTTTAGGATGTGTGTGGTGACTTGTGCAAGCTTGCAAAGTGGTGCACTTGCTAATTCTGTTTTCAGGGACTTAGTGATTTCACTAAGTCCTGGGATTGTTTAGTTCATGATGCCATATGTTCATGTTGTTTCCTAGTGATCCGTGCCTCTTTTGAGGATGGTCAGTAAGGGAGTTTTGTTAATCTTGTAGTTCTCTATCCATCCGTGTCTTTGTTTGCAATTATGGAGCACTCTAGCTTGAGTCAATCGAGCTCTACTTTTACTACTTTGTGAATCTGGGCAGATCGTCAACTTGTTTGCGATTTTGCCGATGTTATTGTAGTTGATCCGTGCATGCTATGCTATTGTTCTTGCCATGTATAGCTTGTATTTTTTGCCTTATTAAGGGATGTATGTTTGTCTTTCCATGACTTGCATCGTGGTGAGTGCATCGAGCTCGTAAACATGCCTTCGTGAATTATGTTTCAGCATGTCCCAGTTTTTCACTAAGTCTGAAAACTGATTATGTTTTTGCTAGATTCGTGTGCTTGTTAGTATATTTTGTGATCCCTTTTGGCTCAAGGTCACTAAGGGACTTTTGTTAAGCTTGTTGAGTAGCTCCATGCCATGTCTTTCTTTGTCATGTTAAGGTAATGTAGCATGTTGTTTTGTTGCTCCGAAGAGGGCTATATGATCTGAAATTCCAGACAAGTGTTAATTTCACTAAGTCTGAGATCTGTTTTACCATTTGCGTTTTTGCCATGCTTGTTTGAACCTGTTAATGGATGATTTGGCCGTAGCTCAGTGCTAGACTTTTGTTAAGCATCTTGTGTGCATCCCTGCCATGTATTTTGATGCCATGTTGGGTGGCTGTGGCATGTTCATCTCGTTGCATTTAGATGCCTACTTGCTGTAAATCGCAGACCCGTGTCATTTTTGAAACGCTTGCCATTTCCAAACCGTAACTCCGATTCCGGCGTTCTTTATATCGTTTTCAAGTGATTTCATCTCATCTTTCCAGTGGCACACTTGGATTTACATGTTGAGGCCAGGTTCATGCATTTCCTGTCATATCTTGCATTTTGCATCCCGCATCGCATCCCGCATAGCATATCATCATTTCATCATATTGCTTGGTCTTGCACGTGGTTGATTGTATCCTTGTTACTTGTTTGTCTTGTTTGGGTAGATCCAGGAGACGAGTTCGCTAACGAGGAGCCCGTTGAGTTTGCTCTTGAGGATCCAGTCAACTCTGACAACTGTGCAGGCAAGATGATCATACCCAAGAAATCACTACTATCTTTGCTATGCTAGTTTGCTCGCTCTTTTGCTAAGCCATTGCTACGATGCCTACCACTTGCTTGCAAGCCTCCCAAATTGCCATGTCAAACCTCTAACCCACCTTGTCCTAGCGAACCGTTAATTGGCTATGTTACCGCTTTGCTCAGCCCCCTCTTATAGCGTTACTAGTTGCAGGTGAAGATTGGAGGCCGTTCCTTATTGGAACATCTTTTATTTACTTGTTTGGATATCATTATATTGCCATGTTATCTTAATGCATCTATATACTTGGTGAAGGGTGGAAGGCTCAGCCTCTCGCCTAGTGTTTTGTTCCACTCTTGCCGCCCTAGTTTCCGTCATATCGGTGTTATGTTCCCGGGTTTTGCGTTCCTTACGCGGTTGGGTTATAATGGGAACCCCTTGATAGTTCGCCTTGATTAAAGCTTTTCCAGCAATGCCCAACCTTGGTTTTACCATTCGCCACCTAGCCTCTTTTTCCCTTGGGTTACCGGAGCCCAAGGGTCATCTTATTTTAACCCCCCCCGGGCCAGTGCTCCCTCTGAGTGTTGGTCCGAACCGGGCAGCCTGCGGGGCCACCTCGGGGAAACTTGAGGGTTGGTTTTACTCGTAGCTTGACCTATCTGAGTGTGCCCTGAGAACGAGATATGTGCAGCTCCTATCGGGATTTGTCGGCACATTCGGGCGGTGTTGTTGGTCTTGTTTTAACCTGTCGAAGTGTCTTGAATTACCGAGAAACCGAGTCTGATCGGAACGTCTTGGGAGGAGGTCTATTCCTTCGTTGACCATGAGAGTTTGTCATGGGCTAAGTTGGGACTCCCCTGCAGGGATTGAACTTTTGAAAGCCGTGCCCGCGGTTATGGGCAGATGGGAATTTGTTAATGTCCGGTTGTAGATAACTTGAACCTTAACTTAATTAAAATGAATCAACCGAGTGTGTTACAGTGATGGCCTCTTCTCGGCGGAGTCCGGGAAGTGGACACGGTGTTGGAGTAATGTTTGCGCAGGTTGTTCTCTAGTTTCTCGCTCGTGCTTTGCCTCCTCTTCTCGCTCTCTTTTGCGAATAAGTTAGCCACCATACTTGCTAGTCGCTTGCTGCAGCTCCACTCATATTTTACCTTGCCATACCTATAAGCTTAAATAGTCTTGATCGCGAGGGTGCGATATTGCTGAGTCCATGTGGCTCACAGATTACTATTACACCAGATGTCGGGCCTGATGATTCCGCTCCAGGAGACGCGTGTGAGCTCAAGTGGGAGTTCGACGAAGACTCTCAACGATACTACGTTTCCTTTCCCGACGATCAGTAGTGGTGCCCAATTGGGGGTGATCGGGACCGTTGTCGCATGTTGGGTTCTCTTTTATTTTGGCGCCGTAGTCGAGCCATGAGTGTTTGGATGATGTAATGTTATTAATGTACTTGATTGACGTGGCGAGTGTAAGCCAACTATGTTATCTCCCCTTTTATTATTATTACATGGGATGTTGTGAAGATTACCTAACTTGCGACATATGCCTTTAATGCGATTATGTCTCTAAGTCGTGCCTCGACACGTGGGAGCTATAGTCGCATCGAGGGTGTTACAAGTTGGTAATCAGAGCCTTCCCCGACCTTAGGAGCCCCATTGCTTGATCGTTTTTAGCGGTCGAGTTGTGTCTAGAAAAATGTTTTGAGTCATTTAGGAATTATATATCAGAGAGATTAGGAATTCTTTTTACTTCCCAGTCTCCTCATCGCTCTGGTAAGGCATCCTGACGTAGAGTTTTGACTCTTCTCTTTTCAAATTTCACCAAAAAAAATTTAGGATTACGCGGGTATCTTGGAATCGTTCCGATGGTTTTATGATGAGAACATTGACTTGGTGCCTCCTGTCAGGGGTTTAGTGGAAGTGTCCCGGGGAGTTGAGCTCTGAGGTGTTGTCATCGTAATTTTATCGTTGCAATTCTGGAATACCTGAGTCTAGTACGCCGACATCGAAAATCTCTTTTATGCAGTTCGTTGGTGAGATAACCTCGACGCCACCCAGTACTGGGCGGGAGTTCGGGAGTATCGCCATAACTTGTATAACGGATGCTTTTCGGAGGTTGAGGTAGATGGTTTCCGAAGGTTTCTTGGTTATGTGTTGAAGGATGGATACAGCTGGATGTAGGATTTGCTAGTTTGGGTGAGATATTATGCTTCCCCTGTATCCCCAACACCTGATTGCATAACCGGAAAGGTTCGGGAGTTTCATAGGTGGGAATTCTAGTAGCTCTAGTTTTTCTTCCACGGATATTGGTTTGAGATTGGGATTTCTTACCGATTATTCGTTCTTGATCCGTACCTTGTTGATTTATTTCTCTACCTTAATTCTATGTGGCTTCTCAATTTATGGATATGTGACCATTTCAAGAGGAATGCATTCGTTCATTTTGTTCGGATGTGAAGACTATATGTTGCAATTTTCATTCCGTTGGATTCAGCTTCAATAATTTATCTGTCAATGTGCTAATGGTGGTCAACCTCTTCAGGATGGCTCCTCCAACGCGCACGACTCCGAATCCTGATCCACCTCCACCTCCACCTCCTCCGGAGGCATGGCAAGCTGTGATGGCCGCAACCAATGCAAACACACAACTGATCATGTAAATTCTTCAAGAGCGCAATCAAGGCAGTCAAGGGAATCAAGGCAGCAATCAGAGTCACTTTGCTACACTCAACCAGTTCCTTGCTAAGGGGCCAAAGACTTTAAGCAATTGTGTTGAGGCAACCGATGCTGACGATTGGCTTGTGGATCTGTGCAAGCATTTCGAGTGCAGTAACGTCAGGCCTGAGGACTTTGTTAAGTTCGCTTCCTTCCAACTCAAAGATCAAGCTGCAGAATGGTTCCAGCAGTACAAGGACTCCAGAGGTGGACGTGTTATCACTTGGGATGATTTCCGTCGAGATTTCCGAGCTCATCATATTTCCCAGAGCGTGGTTGAAAGCAAGCGTGAGGAATTCCGTAATCTGAAGCAAGGCTCTTTGTCTGTCTATGACTACAACAAGTTGTTCCAGAAGCTCACCCGCTTTGCCAAGCAGGACATCCCTGATGAGAAGAGCATGATATACCAGTTCAGGGGTGGTCTCAGAGAAGATATTCAGCTCGCTCTTGTTCTCTTTGAGCCCTTGAGATACGATGAGTTCTACAACATGGCACTGAAGCAAGAGGCTGCTCAGTTGAGGTGTGATGCTTCCAAGAAGCAAGTCAGAGATGCTACTCCTTCTTCCTTTACTCAAGTGGCCAAGCAGCAGAAGTTTTGGCTTCCTCCTCCTCTGTTCCGTCAGCCGTATCAGCAGAAGAGCAAAGGTGGCAGTGGTTCTTCCCACTCACCCAACCCTGGCTTTCAGAACAAGACTTTGTCTCAAGCTCCAAGATCGAGTGCTCCGTATCACCATCCGCTTTCAGAGGTCACGTGCAACAAGTTCCAACAGAAGGGTCACTATGCCAACAAGTGTCTCAACCAGAGGCGTCTTCCTCCTCCTCCTGTCAGATCGGCAAGTACAGCTGTGGTCAAGCATAACCCCAAGCATGCCAAGGTCAATTTGATGAATGCAGCTCAGGCAGAGGACTCGTCAGATGTGATCATGGGTAACCTTCCTGTTAATGATATTCCTGCAAAAGTTCTTTTTGACACGGGTGCATCGAATTGTTTCATGTCAAAGCCTTTTTTTTACCAAGCATCAGTTCATTTCTTCCCATTTGGGTAAACAAATGGATATCGTTTCTCCTGGCAAACGTTTGAGTGCTAGTCTGGAGGTGCCAGATGTTACTATCACGTTGGGCGACTACAAGTTCCTTTCTTCCCCAATGGTTCTTGGTAACTCGGATATTGATCTTATTCTCAGGATGGATTGGCTTTCTAAGCACAAGGCTCAGCTTGATTGTGCAGCCAGGCAGATTCAATTGACTCATTGGTCTGAGGATGTAATTGTCTTTGCCGCTCAGGATATACCATCCGCCTGTTTTCTCTCAATGAGAAGGGTGAACTGGATGCTATCTCTCAAATTCCAGTCGTTTGCGAATATCAAGACGTCTTTCCAGAAGAGCTTCCAGGAATGCCTCCGCACCGGCCAGTTGAATTCATTATTGATCTTGAGCCTGGCACGGAACCTGTGTACAAACGTCCTTACAAGCTCGGACCTGAAGAGTTGAAGGAGCTGAAGAAGCAACTCGATATGCAAGAGAAAATGGGTCTCATCCGGCCTAGTTCTTCTCTGTGGGGTTGTGGTGTTCTTTTTGTGAAGAAGAAGGATGGAACGGACCGACTTTGTGTTGATTACCGTCCAGTGAACAAGAAGACCATCAAGAACAAATACCCACTTCCCAACATCAATGAGCTGTTCAAACAACTCAAAGGTGCCCAAGTTTTCTCCAAGCTTGATCTCCGTATGGGCTATCATCAGATTCGCATTCGTGAAGAAGATATTCCCAAGACAGCATTCAGAACAAGCTTTGGTTCATATGAATACACTGTCATGTCTTTTGGCCTCGCCAACGCTCCTCTGACGTTCTCTCGCATGATGAACTTCATCTTCAACGCCTACACCAATGACTTCATTTTGGTCTATCTCGACGACATTCTGGTTTTCTCGAAGAACAAGGAAGATCATGCCAAGCACTTGCGTTTGGTTCTTGATAAGCTCAGGGAACATCAGTTCTACGCCAAGTTCTCCAAGTGTGAATTTTGGCTCGATGAGGTTCTTTATCTTGGTCATATCATCTCTGCCAAGGGCATTGCCGTGAATCCTGAGAAGGTGTCTGCAATTGTGAATTGGGAACCTCCTCAGAACGTGAAGCAACTCCGCAGTTTTCTCGGTCTCGCAAGCTATTGCTGAAGATTCGTTGAAAACTTTTCTAAGATCGCGAAGCCTCTCTCAAATCTTCCCCAGAAGCACGTCAAGTACGTTTGGTCTCCGGAGTGTGATATTGCTTTCAACACTTTGAAAGAGAAATTGATCACTGCTCCAGTTCTGACTCCACCTGATGAATCCAAACCGTACGAGGTCTTTTGTGATGCCTCTCTCCAAGGTCTTGGCGCAGTGTTGATGCAAGAGAAGAAAGTTGTTGCTTATACATCTCGCCAGTTGAAGCCTAATGAGAAGAACTACCCCACTCATGATCTCGAGTTGGCGGCAGTTGTGCATGCTCTTTTGACTTGGAGACATCTTCTATTGGGAAGAAAAGTGGACATTTTCACTGATCACAATAGTCTCAAGTACATCTTCACTCAGCCTATTCTCAACCTCAGACAAACTCGATGGGTCGAAATGATTCAAGAGTATGATCCGAGTATCGAGTATACTCCAGGCAAGGCTAATGTGATTGCTGACGCTTTAAGCAGGAAGGCCTACTGCAACAGTCTTATTCTCAAGCCTTATCAACCTGAGCTTTGTGAAGCTTTCCGCAAGCTTAATCTGCAAGTTATTCCTCAAGGTTTCCTCGCCAACCTTCAAGTCTCTCCTACCTTAGAAGACCAGATTCGCCAAGCCCAGCTTCTTGATGCTATGGTGAAAAAGGTGAAGATTGGGATTGCCAAGAGTCAGTCCAAGTACAAATGCTACCGCCTTGATGACAAGGACACTCTCTTCTTCGAGGATCCTATTGTTGTACCCAAAGGTGACCTCTGTAAAGTGATCATGAACGAGGCTCACAATACTATCCTCTCCATCCACCCTGGGAGCACGAAGATGTATCAGGACCTCAAGCAAGCTTATTGGTGGACTCGAATGAAGCGCGAGATCACTCAATTCGTGAATGAATGTGATGTCTGCAGAAGAGTGAAGGCAGAACACTAAAGGCCAGCAGGTCTCCTTCAACCTCTTGCCATTCCAGAATGGAAGTTTGACCACATTGAAATGGACTTCGTGACTGGGTTTCCTAAGTCCAAGCGTGGCAATGATGCTATATTCGTTGTCATCGACAAACTCACCAAAGTGGCTCACTTTCTGCCTATCAAAGAGTCGATCACTGCAGCTCAATTGGCGGAACTCTATACCTCTCGTATTGTCTCTCTGCACGGTATTCCTCAAGTGATCTCTTCAGACCGTGGCAGCATCTTTACCTCGAAGTTTTGGGATTCTTTTCAGAAGGCCATGGGCACCAACATCCGCTTCAGCACAGCTTTCCATCCTCAAACAAGCGGTCAAGTCGAGCATGTCAACCAGATTCTTGAAGATATGCTCAGGGCTTGTGTGATCTCCTTCGGCATGAAGTGGGAGGATTGTCTTCCTTATGCTGAATTCTCCTACAACAACAGTTTTCAAGCAAGTTCGGGCAAGGCCCCATTTGAAATTCTGTATGGCAGGAAGTGTCGTACCCCTCTCAACTGGTCTGAAACCGGTGAACGTCAGCTTTTGGGTAATGACTTAATCACAGAAGCAGAAGAAATGTGCAAAGTCATTCGTGATAACCTCAAAGCAGCCCAATCCCGCCAGAAGAGCCACTACGATAGTAAGCACCGTGATTTGGCTTTCGAGATCAGAGATCATGTTTACCTCCGTGTCTCTCCTATGAAAGGTACTCGTCGCTTCGGTATCAAAGGGAAGCTTGCCCCTAGATACGTGGGACCTTTCAAGATTGTCAGCAAGAGAGGCGACCTCGCCTATCAACTCGAGCTTCCTTCAAACTTTTCAAATGTTCATGACGTGTTCCATGTCTCTCAGCTTCGAAAGTGCTTCAAGACTCCTGACCGCACCGTCAACTTCGAGGACATTGAGCTCCAAGAAGATCTCTCTTATCGTGAGCACCCAGTTGCTATTCTTGAAGAGACTGAACGCAAGACTCGCAACAAGTCAATCAAATTTCTCAAAGTCAAGTGGTCACACCATTCCGACCGTGAAGCTACCTGGGAATGCGAGGATCACCTCCGTTCTGAGTACCCGGTGTTCTTTCAGTCCTAGATCTCGGGACAAGATCCTTTTGTAGTGGTGGAGTGTTGTAACACCCCGGATGTAACTTTCCCTATTTGTACTCCAACTCTTGCTGTTTCCGGTGTTAAGTTATATTTATTTCCTCGGGTTCGGGTTTTGTCTCCGTGTGTTTTTGTCGTTGTCATGAATCTCATATCATGTCATCATGTGCATTGCATTTGCATACGTGTTTGTCTCATGCATTCGAGCATTTTCTCCGTTGTCCGTTTTGCATTCCGGCGCTTCGTTCTCCTCCGGTGGTCATTTCTAGCCTTCTTTCGTGTGTGGGGATTAAACATTTCCGGATTGGACCGAGACTTGCCAAGCGGCCTTGGTTTACTACCGGTAGACCGCCTGTCAAGTTTCGTACCATTTGGACTTCGTTTGATACTCCAACGGTTAACCGAGGGACCGAAAAGGCCTCGTGTGTGTTGCAGCCCAACACCCCTTCAATTTGGCCCAAAACCCACCAAACTCTGCTACATGTCCTAGAGCGTTCGATCACGATCGCGTGGCCGAAAACCGCACCTCATTTGGACTCTCCTAGCTCCCTCTATGCCTATATATACACCCCCCCATTCCAATTCGCGGATCCTCTCCCCCTAACCCTAAAAAAACCGCAGATCCGCCGCTCCGGACGTGTCCGGGCGGAGCAGGACAACGTCCGCCGCCACCGCCGCCCAGCCAGGACGCGCCACGTGGCGCCCGGCGCCCGCCGCCGCCGCGGCCCGCAGGGGCCCGAGGCCGGCCCTCCCGCGCCGCCTCCCGGGCCGAGCCCTGCGCCGCCTTCCGCCTCCCCAGCACCGCCCGCCGCCCTTCTCCGCCGGAGCCGCGCCGCGTCGCCCGCGCCGGCCGGAGCTCGCCGCTCCGCCGCGGGACTCCGCCGACCGGAGCCGGGCCCGGCGCCGCCAGCCGCCGCCCCCACCGACCGGCCTCGCCTCCCCTCTTCTCCCCACCGACCACCACGGCGCCATCGCCGGCGACCTCGGCTCCAGCGTGAACAGTGCCTCCGCCACCTCGGCTCCGACGTGAACAGTGCCCCGAAACCCTAGATCTGATCTGGAGTAGTTTTTTTTCACTAAGTCCCAGAATTTTTAGTTCATATGCCCATGTTCGAGGCTCCGTAATTTTGCATCTGTAACTCCGATTCATGCATATAGCATATCAAAATGTTCAGCTCAGAGAGTACATCATTTCATTCCATTGCACCATTTTTATTTGAGCTCATCTTGATCCCCGAAATGTTGTTAGAAGAGGGCTACTTGAGTTAATTGTCAGATCTGTTACTCCGTTTACCACTTTTGTCATTTTTGCCATGATTATTGTGTGCATGATATGCCCCTGAGTTCTTCATATGTTTTGTTAAGGGTTTTGTCATCTATTCAGAGGTGCAACCCATGTATTTTTAGGATGTGTGTGGTGACTTGTGCAAGCTTGCAAAGTGGTGCACTTGCTAATTCTGTTTTCAGGGACAGTGATTTCACTAAGTCCTGGGATTGTTTAGTTCATGATGCCATATGTTTATGTTGTTTCCTAGTGATCCGTGCCTCTTTTGAGGATGATCAGTAAGGGAGTTTTGTTAATCTTGTAGTGCTCTATCCATCCATGTCTTTGTTTGCAATTATGGAGCAACCTAGCTTGAGTCAATCGAGCTCTACGTTTGCTACTTTGTGAATCTGGGCAGATCGTCAACTTGTTTGCGATTTTGCCGATGTTATTGTAGTTGATCCGTGCATGCTATGCTATTGTTCTTGCCATGTCTAGCTTGTATTTTTTGCCTTCTTAAAGGATATATGCTTGTCTTGACATGACTTTCACCATGGTGAGTGCATCGAGCTCGTAAACATGCCTTCGTGAGTTATGTTTCAGCATGTCTCAGTTTTCACTAAGTCTGAAAAACTGATTGTGTTTGAGCTATGTTCGTGTGCTTGTTAGTATATTTTGTGACCCCTTTTGGCCCCAGGTCACTTTGGGTCTTTTGTTAAGCTTGTTGAGTAGCTCCATGCCATGTTCTTATTTATCATAATCAGGTCATGTATCATGTTGTTTTGCTGCTCCGAAGAGGGCTTCGTGATCTGAAATTCCAGACAAGTGTTAATTTCACTAAGTCTGAGATCTGTTTTGCATTTGCGTTTTTTCCATGCTTGTTTGAACCTCATAATGGATGAATTGGCCGTGGCTCAGTGCTAGTATTTTGTTAAGCATCTTGTGTACATCCCTGCCATGTATTTTGTTGTCATGTTTGGTGGATGTAGCATGTTCATTTCATTGCATTTAGATGCCTACTTGCTGTAAATCGCAGACCGGTGTCATTCTTAAAACGCTTGACATTTCCAAACCGTAACTCCGATTCCTGCGTTCTTTATATCGTTTTCAAGCGATTTCATCTCATCTTTTCAGTGGCACACTTGGATTTCCAAGTTGAGGCCAGGTTCATGCATTTCCTGTCATATCTTGCATTTTGCATCCCGCATCGCATCCCGCATAGCATATCATCATTTCATCATATTGCTTGGTCTTGCACGTGGTTGATTGTATCCTTGTTGCTTGTTTGTCTTGTTTGGGTAGAGCCAGGAGACGAGTTCGCTAACGAGGAGCC
Source organism: Triticum urartu (assembly GCF_003073215.2). NCBI lineage: Eukaryota > Viridiplantae > Streptophyta > Magnoliopsida > Poales > Poaceae > Triticum > Triticum urartu. The sequence goes on along the minus strand of NC_053022.1, from coordinate 180,928,515 downwards.
CGTTGAGTTTGCTCTTGAGGATCCAGTCAACTCTGACAACTGTGCAGGCAAGATGATCATACCATCGAAATCACTACTATCTTTGCTATGCTAGTTTGCTCGCTCTTTTGCTATGCCATTGCTACTATGCCTACCACTTGCTTGCAAGCCTCCCAAATTGCCATGTCAAACCTCTAACCCACCTTGTCCTAGCGAACCGTTGATTGGCTGTGTTACCGCTTTGCTCAGCCCCCTCTTATAGCGTTACTAGTTGCAGGTGAAGATTGGAGGTCGTTCCTTGTTGGAACATCTTTGATTTACTTGTTGGGATATCATTATATTGCCATGTTATCTTAATGCATCTATATACTTGGTGAAGGGTGAAAGGCTCGGCCTCTCGCTTAGTGTTTTGTTCCACTCTTGTCGCCCTAGTTTCCGTCATATCGGTGTTATGTTCCCGGGTTTTGCGTTCCTTACGCGGTTGGGTTATAATGGGAACCCCTTGATAGTTCGCCTTGATTAAAGCTTTTCCAGCAATGCCCAACCTTGGTTTTACCATTCGCCACCTAGCCTCTTTTTCCCTTGGGTTACCGGAGCCCAAGGGTCATCTTATTTTAACCCCCCCCCCCCGGGCCAGTGCTCCCTCTGAGTGTTGGTCCGAACCGGGCAGCCTGCGGGGCCACCTCGGGGAAACTTGAGGGTTGGTTTTACTCGTAGCTTGACCTATCTGAGTGTGCCCCGAGAACGAGATATGTGCATCTCCTATCGGGATTTGTCGGCACATTCGGGCGGTGTTGCTGGTCTTGTTTTAACCTGTCGAAGTGTCTTGAATTACCGAGAAACCGAGTCTGATCGGAACGTCTTGGGAGAAGGTCTATTCCTTCGTTGACCGTGAGAGCTTGCCATGGGCTAAGTTGGGACTCCCTGCAGGGATTGAACTTTCGAAAGCCGTGCCCGCGGTTATGGGCAGATGAGAATTTGTTAATGTCCGGTTGTAGATAACTTGAACCTTAACTTAATTAAAATGAATCAACCGAGTGTGTTACCGTGATGGCCTCTTCTCGGCGGAGTCCGGGAAGTGGACACGGTGTTGGAGTAATGTTTGCGCAGGTTGTTCTCTAGTTTCTCGCTCGTGCTTTGCCTCCTCTTCTCGCTCTCTTTTGCGAATAAGTTAGCCACCATACTTGCTAGTCGCTTGCTGCAGCTCCACTCATATTTTACCTTGCCATACCTATAAGCTTAAATAGTCTTGATCGCGAGGGTGTGAGATTGCTGAGTCCCTGTGGCTCACAGATTACTATTACACCAGATGCAGGGCCTGATGATTCCACTCCAGGAGACGCGTGTGAGCTCAAGTGGGAGTTCGACGAAGACTCTCAACAATACTACGTTTCCTTTCCCGACGATCAGTAGTGGTGCCCAGTTGGGGGTGATCGGGACCGTTGTCGCATGTTGGGTTCTCTTTTATTTTGGCGCCGTAGTCGGGCCATGAGTGTTTGGATGATGTAATGTTATTAATGTACTTTATTGACGTGGCGAGTGTAAGCCAACTATGTTATCTCCCCTTTTATTATTATTACATGGGATGTTGTGAAGATTGCCTAACTTGCGACATATGCCTTCAATGCGATTATGTCTCTAAGTCGTGCCTCGACACGTGGGAGCTATAGTCGCATCGAGGGTGTTACAGCCGATTTAGTTCAAAATGTGAACGTTAGGATTCTCGGTGGGACCGACATGTTAACTCGGTGGGACCGATTTTGTTAGGGTTAGGGCATAACGTAATCTCGGTGAGACCGATTACACAAACTCAGTGAGACCGATTTTGGTAATGGACTAACAGAGAGTTGGTCAGGCAAACTCGGTGGGACCGATTCGCTCATCTCGGTTGGACCGAAGTGTTACGAAAGGGAAACAGAGAGTTTACATTGCAATCTCGGTGGGACCGATCGCTCATCTCGGTTTGACAGAAACGTTACGAAGGGAAACACAGAGATTACAATCCCATCTCAGTGAGACCAAGATTCCTATCGGTGAGACCGAAAATGCTAGGGTTTCTGGCAGTGGCTATGTCAACTGAACTAGGTGGCGCCGGACAGAAAATTTCGGTGGGGCCGAGTTTGAATTTTGGTTTGGGACATATGTGGATGTGAGAAAGTAGTTGAGAGTTTTGGAGCATATCACTAAGCACTTTGAGCAAGCAAGCCATTAGGCAACACCTCATCCCCTCTTAATAGTATTGGCTTTTCCTATGGACTCAATGTGATCTTGGATCACTTAAAATGAAAAGATGTAGAGTACTGAGCTTTGAGCTTGAGCCAATTCTTTGTCCTTAGCATTTTGAGGGGTCCACTTTTCTCATCCATGCCATGCCAATCATTGAGCTTTCCTGAAATGTTTATCTTGAAATAGCATTAGCTCAATTAAATATATGTTGTTAGGAATTACCAAAACCACCCAGGGATAGTTGCACTTTCAATCCCCACCACTACCAATTCTCTTAACATGCACACTGTCCACATCATCATCATGCCACATCACCATTCAGTTTGCAAATCATCTTAAAATGCACCTACTCAACTCAGCCATGCAGCCACATCATTGCATCGCTGGCTGGCTTTGTCCCTGAAGCTGAAGGTTTCTCCACGAATCAGTTCCTTTCTTCTTCACACTGCCAACCATTATTGCTACTGTTTACATCTTCCACTATCCCACACGTACAAGATTAACTAACGAGGTAATCAAGCGGCCGGCTGGCGGTTCATTACCCTTTCGCTTCTCGTACTTTATAGTTGTAGGTCCCCTCACATCTTCTTCCACTTCCCACTCTACGTTGGCAAATTTCTACTCTAGAAGGCGGTGTCAATGTGCATCATCGTTGTGTGGTTGCAATGCTGGTCGGAGAATTCACTGGCAACTCCGCGGGTGCAGCAGCTGTAGGTGCCACTGTTGCTCTTCGTCAACCTCAAAGGTCTGCCTCACGAATCATGATTCGTTTGTTTTTCCATCCGTTATTCCATTGATTGTTGAGAGTATGTAGAATAGCAGAACACGTGCTTGCTTTTGGTGTTGACAAACATATTCTACCAGTTCACATGCATAGCAGCTTAAGATTCTTTAACGAAGGCAACGATATTGCTTGCATTGGTTAGGAAGAAAGTTCATTAGAAAGGAAGTATAAAATGGAAGATTGGAGGTATGAAGAATATTTATAGATTAGAAGAGTGGATGAAAGAAATTATGTAATGCCATCTTCACCCCAGGCTTTACACTTTATGCTTCCGGCTCGTATGTTGTGTGGAATTGTGAGCGGATAACAATTTCACACAGGAAACAGCTATGACCATGATTACGCCAAGCTATTTAGGTGAGACTATAGAATACTCAAGCTTGTGGTATATGTTTCCACAATACCCTGACGGGTTGAACCTATGCCTTTCTTATTATGTGTGAACTCGAAAGTTTTCACGAGTCATACTCTTCCGGTATTTTGCTAAATAAAATTTCTACACTACAGCTTCATCAAAAGCGAGAAGTAAAATGAAAGGTTATGCATGGAAGAAGTGGGAGTCGACCTTGAGCCTTTGCGTTCATGCCCATGGACCCGATGTGGAACATATCATGGAAGCTTCTTGCAAAACTTTTAATCAGTTGGATAATTCTTCCGGTGTTTTTGAATTGGATCCCTTGCAACTATGGTTTCGGCCATATTGATATTCCTTGATTCCTTTTCTCGGGCAAGTTTAAGCATTTGTCTTCTGTGGATCAATACCTAGTCCAACCTTTACTTTGATCTACCATCGAGTATTACACTTTGGTATCTCGAGAATATCATGGAACCGCATAACTCCTTATGAGTTCTTCATCAAGTGCTACATTCCCATTGATTCCAATTTTTCACGGGCTCTGAGTTATTAAACACTCAAAGACATCGATAACTGACTCAAGTCCGCATCGTGATTAATCAACTCTTGAGGTGATAAACTCGATCACGTCATTCCTAGCCTGCTTGGCTATACCTTTGTCATGCTGATTTTAACTATGCTACCTGGTCCTTCTTCCCGGAGCAAAAATTTTGAGGTGAGCTAATGAAAGTGCAACTATCCCTGGGTGGTTTTGGTAATTTCTAACAACATATAGCTCATTGAGCTAACATTATTCCAAGATTAATATTTTAGGAAAAGCTCAATGAATGGCATGGCATGGATGAGGAAAGTGGATCCCTTAAAATTCTAAGGACAAAAAGTTTGGCTCAAGCTTGAAGCTCAAGACTCTACATTTTATATTTTAGTGATCCAAGATCACATTGAGTCTATAGGAAAAGCCAATACTATCAAGGAGGGATGAGGTGTTGCTTAATGGCTTGCTTGCTCAAAATGCTTAGTGATATGCTCCAAAATCCTCAACTACCTTCCCACATCCACATATGACCTAAACTAAAAGTCAAACTCGGCCCCACCGATTCTTTCTATCCGGCGCCACCGAGTTTCAAATGTCATAGCCACTGCCACAAACCCTAGGCAAATCGGTCTCACTGATAGGGATCTCGGTCTCACTGAGATGGGATTGTAATCTCTCTGTTTCCCTTCGTAACGTTTCGGTCTTACCGAGATGAGCGACCGGTCCCACCGAGATTGCAATGTAAACTCTCTGTTTCCCTTTTGTAATATTTCGGTCTCACCGAGATGAGCGAATTGGTCCCACCGAGTTTACCTGACCAACTCTTTGGTTAGCTTATTACCAAAATCGGTCCCACCGAGTTTGTGTAATCGGTCACACCGAGATTACGTTATGCCCTAACCCTAACCATATGGGTCCTACCGAGTTGCATCTCAGTCCCACTGAAAATCCTAACGGTCACTAGGTTTGCTGAATCGGTCCGACCGAGTTTAACCATTCGGTCCCACCGAGTTTCGCAAATTGTGTGTAACGGTTAGATTTTGTGTGGAGGCTATATATACCCCTCCACCCACTCTTCATTTGTGGAGAGAGCCATCAGAACATACCTACACTTCCAATACACATTTTCTGAGAGAGAACAACCTACACTTGTGTTGAGGTCAAGATATTCCATTCCAACCATATGAATCTTGATCTCTAGCCTTCCCCAAGTTGCTTTACACTCAAATCTTCTTTCCACCAAATCCAAATCCTGTGAGAGAGAGTTGAGTGTTGGGGAGACAATCATTTGAAGCACAAGAGCAAGGAGTTCATCATCAACACATCATTTGTTACTTCTTGGAGAGTGGTGTCTCCTAGATTGGCTAGGTGTCACTTGGGAGCCTCCGACAAGATTGTGGAGTTGAACCAAGGAGTTTGTAAGGGCAAGGAGATCGCCTACTTCGTGAAGATCTACCGCTAACGAGGCAAGTCCTTCGTGGGCGACGGCCGTGATGGAATAGACAAGGTTGCTTCTTCGTGGACCCTTCGTGGGTGGAGCCCTCCGTGGACTCGCGCAACCGTTACCCTCCGTGGGTTGAAGTCTCCATCAACGTGGATGTATGATAGCACCACCTATCGGAACCACGACAAAAACATCCGTGTCTCCAATTGCGTTTGAATCCTCCAAACCCTTCCCTTTACATTCTTGCAAGTTGCATGCTTTACTTTCCGCTGCTCATATACTATTTTGCATGCTTGCTTGAATTGTGTGGAGATTGCTTGACTTGTGCTAAGATAGCTAAAATCTGCCAAGAACTAAAATTGGGAAAAGGCTAGATTTTTATTTGGTCAAGTAGTCTAATCACCCCCCCTCTAGACATACTTTCGATCCTACAAGTGGTATCAGAGCTTTGGTCTCCTTTTGCTTTGATTTCCATAGCTTTTGATGGTCATAGCCTTGGTTTCACAACCTATGAGAGTATGGCGTCTAGCGAGGGAAATTATCACCGTAGAGGTCCTTACTTTGATGGCACTAATTTTGCTAGTTGGAAGCATAAGATGAAAATGCATATTCTTGGACATAACCCCGCCGTTTGGGCTATTGTGTGTATTGGCTTGCAAGGTGAATTCTTTGACGGGAAAGAACCGAACCGTGAAGCCACCGCGGAAGAGTTGAAAATGCTGCAATACAACGCTCAAGCTTGTGATATCCTCTTCAACGGATTGTGCCCCGAAGAATTCAACAAAATCAGCCGTCTTGAGAATGCAAAGGAAATTTGGGATACTTTGATTGATATGCACGAAGGTAACGACTCCATCAAGGAATCCAAATTGGATGTGCTTCAAAGTCAACTTGACAAGTTCAAAATGAAGGATGGTGAAGGTGTTGCTGAAATGTACTCTAGGCTTGCTCTTATCACAAATGAGATTGCCGGCTTAGGGAGTGAAGAGATGACTGATAGATTCATCATCAAGAAGATCCTAAGAGCCTTGGATGGAAAATATGATACCGTGTGCACATTGATCCAAATGATGCCAAATTACAAAGATCTCAAGCCAACGGAAGTCATCGGAAGAATTATTGCTCATGAGATGTCACTCAAGGATAAAGAGGAACTTCACAACAAATCAAGTGGTGCTTACAAAGCCTCATGTGAAGCCCCCACATCATCGAGTGAGAAACAAACCTTCAATGAAGAATTGAGCTTAATGGTGAAGAACTTCAACAAGTTCTACAAGAGTAGAAACAAAGAGAGAAGCTCCAAGTCAAGGTCCTACAATGACAAAAGATCTTCTAGTCGAGAGCGAAACTGCTACAATTGTGGAAGGCCCGGACACTATTCCAATGAGTGTACGACCCCCTACAAGAGAAGAGAAGATTCTCCCAAGAGAAGAAGTAGAAGAGAGGAATCACCATCTAGAGAAAGAAGGAGTAGAGATGATCGTTATGAACGAAGACCCTCACAGAGAAGCAAGGATTCAGAAAGAAAGGACAAGTCATCAAGGAGCTACACAAAACGAAGACATCAAGCTCATGTTGGTGAATGGGTATCCGGCTCCGACTCTGACAACCACTCCGAGAGAAGCTATCACCCCGACTCCGAATATACTCAAGATGAAGGTGTTGTCGGTCCAGCACTTGTGACAACCAACTCCTATGACATATTTGACTGACCAAATGAAGGAGTTGGAACATGCTTCGTGGCTAAAGGCCCAAAGGTATCACACCCCGAGTATGTTGATTTCAATAGTGATGAAGATGACTTGTTAGGTGATGATGATTTACTTGTTGACAACTCTAGTGATGAATACTATGATGAAAGGTCAATTAATCATGCTAATCAAGATAAAACGAATGACAATGATAAGGAGAAGATTGAGTCTCTAACTAAAGAACTAAACACTCTTAAGTTAGCTCATGAAACTATCTTAGGAGATCATCGCGAACTTTTAAGGACTCATGAGAAATTACGCTTTGAAAAGCTCAACCTTGAGCAAGAGCATGAGTTCTTAAAAGCAATCAGTGATGATCTTCGTAAGAGAAGTTCTTCTTACATTGCCAAGCGTTTACTCTTATCCACTTACATGCCTCAAGTCAAGTCTAGTAACAAGAACAAGAAAGATTCTTCCTCTGGTAGTAGCAATAATCATGCTAAATCCAATATTGTTGCTTCTAGTAGTTCTCTTGATTCCACTAATGATTCTCTTAGCCAAGTTACACTTGAGCAAGAAAATAGCTTATTGAAGGGAATTATAGAGAAAGGTGTTTACAAGAGCCTTGCCGGAAGTAACCAATTCGAGGAAATTGTACGCAAGCAAGGAAGGCACCGGAAGAATCAAGGTGTTGGTTTTGAACGAAAGTTCAATGCCAATGGAGTTGAGTGGGAAGAAGATCAATACCCCAAGACGAAGTTTGTTACTCAACAAGAGAAGTATGATCCTACTTATTTGAAAGGGACACAAGCTCAAGATGATCTTCCACCACAAGACAACAAGCAAAAAGGCAAGGACAAGCTTCAAGAGGAAATTGATGCATTTGAAGAAGCTCCTAAGGCCTTGGTCAAGTGGGTTCCCAAGACTACTTCAAGTTCCACTTCATCAAGTACAACTACAACACCGAGGATTCCCATCAAGATGGTGTGGATCCCGAAGAAGAAGAACTAGAGAGTTCTTGAGGGTGACTCCGCCAACATACTTCACTCTTATCATCTTGGCAAGAACAAGTGCAATCAACTTTCACATCTTGCACTAGTTCAAGGAGTCACAAACCCTCTTGTTGGTAAGACAAGGGACAAGGTAATCTAAAAGCTTTCATAGACATCATCTTGTGTGTGCATCACTTTATGTCTATGGATATCCTTGTTTGTTCCTTGTGGGACTAACCCGTGTAGGTATTGAAAGTGCAACTCACTCCAATGGATAGCTTCAAATGATCTACATCAACATTGAGCATCCACATCTTCAACATCTACATGAAGTCATCATCGACAAAACCCAAGGTTAGTTCATCCCTCTTAGGGGGATCTCACATCTAGGGGGAGCTTTACTCTAAGAATTGAGCTAAAGCAACTCTAATGGTGTGAACACAACAATGCTTTATGTAAAATTGGCAACCCCACTTGTGCTTAAACGATGAGTATGACCTATGATCAAATGTTCTCATTTGACTCCTAAGTCAATATACTCATATATAGATGACCTAGTCATCGCAAATTGTTTGATAGATGCTAGAATTGGTTGTGCATGCTTTGCCACATATTTCAATTGCCATTTTATTGTGTGAGCATGTTGATTGCATATTTTACTCATTCGAGGACATCCACTTGTTGTTTTGATTGATTGGTTTTCTTTTCTTTTGCCAAGTGGATGGACTATCTATGCTTTTCTCGTCTCAAACTCTATTCATGCTACATCACAAAATTTGATCAAGTCAGATTCGAACCACTCTGTGTGAGGAGCACTCGGAGTCCCCGATTCGTCATAGACTTAAACTTCCAAAACTTCTTTGTGCGTTTCGGTCTGATCGATTCATCCATTTCGGTCATACCGAGATCACTAAGTCGATCTAGGTTTTCAATCTCGGTGCAACCGATTTGAACCTTTCGGTCACACCGAGTTTTAGTAACTGATTACAGTTATGAATCTCGGTGCCACCGAGTTGTTCCACTCGGTCACACCGACAGGGTCGGGCTATATATACCCACGGGTCAAATTTTGGAAAACTTTCCGAACCTCCTCGACCCGCGCTTAGCCCACTCTGCCTCCAGGGTCTCCGGATCGTCTTCCTCGTCGCCAGCCGCCTCCTACCGCTGGTCTCCGCCGTCGTCAACCGGAATCATCCCCGCCGTTGCCGCTGGAGCGAGTTCATTGCCGAACTAGGGTATGAACTCGATCACTATGCTATCCCTATCTGATTCCTAGCACATTGTGTTCGCCATGTATCTTTCCACGATTGAGATCATTCTTATCCAGTCAAAACACTCCATAGTTTAGTCATGAATTGAAAATTTAGGGTTAGGTTTCCGCCGAAACCATCTCGGACCCACCGAGTTGTGGAACTCGGTACCACCGATTCGGCTCAAGCCATTGCACATGTAATTTTCGGTCTGACCGAGAATTGTAAATCGGTGTGACCGAGTTCAGGACTTTGTGAAACCCTAGCAGTCTCGGTGCCACCAAACTGTGACTCGGTCTGACCGAGTTCACTAGTTTAGGTTCCAACAGCTACTTCGGTATCACTGAGTTTACAAATCGGTTGATCCGAAATGCTTTCTGTGGAAAACTAAAACTAAGTTTTTGACTCATTCTTTTGCAAAAACCTCTGCATTTTGTGATGCTCATCCACTCTATCTCATCTATATCTATTCACAGGGTCTGCTGTCAGTGTTTGCAATATGTCTGATCAGAGTGACAGCCAGAACAAGTCAGAGGAGCAGGTTCACCTGAGTGAGGGCACTAGTCCCTCTAGCAGTTCAGATGATGGTAGCAGGAGCACCCCAAGAAACTTACCCAAAGCTGCCACCAGGGCCAAAAAGAAGAAGACCTCTGAATCTGAGGATGAAGACTATGTGGCAGTTGAGGATGAGGCCACTTCCAAGAAGAAAGTGGTTAAGAAGGAATATAGCACTGCTGCTGCCACCAAGCCAGGCATGAAGCAAAAGGTTCCTGCAAAGAGAATTCTAATGTCTAAGGCCAGAGCATCTACTCAAGTCCCTTTGGGATCTGAACCCAAAGAGGCTACTGCAGAAGGGAAGAAGAGGAAGGAGAGGATCAAAAAGACCACTGCTAGAGTGCTTGGGAGATCCTCAATCATGAGGGATTCTGAAGAGGAAGAGGAAGAAGAGGTTGCTGCACCAGCACCCAAGGCACGAAAGCTGATGGGTGATGCTATAAAGTTAGGGGCTGCAACATCAAAGCCCAAAGAAGCACCCAAAGCAGCCTCCAAGCCCAAGAGTGCACCTAAGAGGAATACCAGGAGTATACTAGCTACTGAGAAGAACAAGGCCCCAGTGCCTGAAGTTGCTGCTGATGAAGATGATGAAGGACAAGTCCTGAGAAAGCTCAAACCCAAGATTCCAGACCACAATGATGCTCATCCTGTGGCTGAGAACATGAAGATCAGGAGAGACTCAGGGTTGAGGCTATGGAGAGAGTCAGATCCATATGCCACCAGGAGAAGGACTGCTGTTGATTACAGGTTCCACACAAAGGAACAACAGGACTTCTATGAGACAGTGTTGCTTGACAAGAAGCCCATAGAGTGTGACATGAGATGGGTCGACTAGGACTACATCAAGGAGAATGAGGATCACTATCCAGGTGTACATGATAGTTTCAAGGCTTGTGGAGTCGATGAGTTTGTGGCTCAGAAGCTCACAAAATGGAATGATGAGCTCATCATGCAGTTCTACTCCACAACTCATTTCTACCCAGATGGAAGGATTGTCTGGATGTCTGAAGGTACGAGGTACCAGTCCACGGTTGCTGAATGGGTGAAGTTGATCAATGCCCCAAAAGAGAGTGAAGATGACTTGGATGTCTATGCCAACAGGAAGAAGGATCACAACACAATGGCACACATGTACAAGGAGATCCCAAATGCTGCTCTTGAGACACATAAGTTTGGATATGCACATTACCTTTTGTCAGGCTTGCCAACCATCAACTGGATCCTCTGGCACACTCTCTTGCCAAAGTCAGGTGATCACAAGATGATCAGAGGCCATGCAATTAACTTGCTTCACATCTTTGATGTCCCACAGAAGTTCAAAGTCATGAGCCTAATAGTTGAAACTATCAAGAGGACTGCTGCAGATCAGAAGAGGAGTTGTGGGTATGCCCCACAGATCCAGGAGCTAATCAACTCCAAGATGGGCACTGGTACATATCTGCTGGACAAGGAGCACATGCCTATCTATCCAGACTTCGAGGACAACATTGTGGTTATGAATGAGGATGAACCATCTTCTGTGCCCGCACAAGCCAAGAAGGAGAAGGCAAAAGCTGAAAAGGCTGCAAGGATGCCAACTACTAAAGAAGCATCTCAGTATCTCCTGAAGAGCAAGCAAGATCAGCTTGGCTACCTGATTGCACCCACTCTGAGGATTGAGAAGGGACTGGCCACCCTGAATCAAAACCAGGAGAGCTTGGAAAGAATCGTGGAGCAAAAATTCTATGACTTGGATGTGAAAGTAACTAAGATTCAGTCTGTTGTGGAGCAACTTCAAGATGATATGCAGGAGAGGAAGGGCAAGACAACCACTGATGCATTTTCCAGAGTGCCTAGAGCTCAGAGGTCTGTTGCAGTGCCTGTTCCAGACACCAGAGCCACGTCATCTGCACCAGCTACAGCTTCAGTGCCACCAGCTCCAGCACCTACTCCATCAGCTCCATCTACTTCGACTGAAGCCTTCGTTCTTGGAGTTATCCAGACACCACCACCTGAAGACCAAGCTTGAGAGACGTTTTAGTGCTATGCATTTTCTATGAACTTTTTGGCAACTTGTTGCCAAAGGGGGAGAAACATGTATAGATCATAGGCTTCGAGAGAGAGAGAGCGTTGCTTTTTATTCTCTCTTGCTTTGGTGGTTGAACTTTGTTTACTTTTGATTGCTTGAGATACTATGCTATTATCTGTGAGACATTAATGATCATGTGGTTGATCATAAGCTACACTTATGCTTGTTAGATGATATTATCGTACTTATCCTTATATGATCATTCACTTTGCTTAGTGATGAGTGCATGTATTCAATCTTTATTATTTTGAGCGCTCCACCAAGATGTATGTGACATGGAAGAGTAACCCATGATCCTAACTCATTGTGCATTTGCAGTCCAAAGCAAATCTTAAGATATGCACAAATTTAGGGGGAGCTCTTGCTTTTCACATACTTCTCAAAGCGACAATATCTTTCACTCTTATTATCATTTGTCGAAGCTTTGATCTATATGTTGTCATCAATTACCAAAAAGGGGGAGATTGAAAGTGCAACTATCCCTGGGTGGTTTTGGTAATTCCTAACAACATATAGCTCATTGAGCTAACATTATTCCAAGATTAATATTTCAGGAAAAGCTCAATGAATGGCATGGCATGGATGAGGAAAGTGGATCCCTCAAAATTCTAAGGACAAAAAGTTTGGCTCAAGCTTGAAGCTCAAGACTCTACATTTTATATTTTAGTGATCCAAGATCACATTGAGTCTATAGGAAAATCCAATACTATCAAGGAGGTATGAGGTGTTGCTTAATGGCTTGCTTGCTCAAAATGCTTAGTGATATGCTCCAAAATCCTCAACTACCTTCCCACATCCACATATGACCTAAATCAAAAGTCAAACTCGGCCCCACTGATTCTTTCTATCCGGCGCCACTGAGTTTCAAATGTCATAGCCACTGCCGCAAACCCTAGGCAAATCGGTCTCACCGATAGGGATCTCGGTCTCACCGAGATGGGATTGTAATCTCTCTGTTTCCCTTCGTAACGTTTCGGTCTTACCAAGATGAGCGATCGGTCCCACTGAGATTGCAATGTAAACTCTCTGTTTCCCTTTTGTAACATTTCGGTCTCACCGAGATGAGCGAATCGGTCCCACCGAGTTTACCTGACCAACTCTTTGGTTAGCTTATTACCAAAATCGGTCCCACCGAGTTTGTGTAATCGGTCACACCGAGATTACGTTATGCCCTAACCCTAACCACATGGGTCCTACCGAGTTGCATCTTAGTCCCACCGAAAATCCTAACAGTCACTAGGTTTGCTGAATCGGTCTGACCGAGTTTAACCATTTGGTCCCACCGAGTTTGGCAAATTGTGTGTAACGGTTAGATTTTGTGTGGAGCCTATATATACCCCTCCACCCACTCTTCATTCGTGGAGAGAGCCATCAGAACATACCTACACTTCCAATACACATTTTCTGAGAGAGAACCACCTACACTTGTGTTGAGGTCAAGATATTCCATTCCAACCATATGAATCTTGATCTCTAGCCTTCCCCAAGTTGCTTTACACTCAAATCTTCTTTCCACCAAATCCAAATCCTGTGAGAGAGAGTTGAGTGTTGGGGAGACTATCATTTGAAGCACAAGAGCAAGGAGTTCATCATCAACACATCATTTGTTACTTCTTGGAGAGTGGTGTCTCCTAGATTGGCTAGGTGTCAGTTGGGAGCCTCCGACAAGATTGTGGAGTTGAACCAAGGAGTTTGTAAGGGCAAGGAGATCGCCTACTTCGTGAAGATCTACCGCTAACGAGGCAAGTCCTTCGTGGGCGACGGCCGTGATGGAATAGACAAGGTTGCTTCTTCATGGACCCTTCGTGGGTGGAGCCCTCCGTGGACTCGCGCAACCGTTACCCTCCGTGGGTTGAAGTCTCCATCAACGTGGATGTATGATAGCACCACCTATCGGAACCACGACAAAAACATCCGTGTCTCCAATTGCGTTTGAATCCTCCAAACCCTTCCCTTTACATTCTTGCAAGTTGCATGCTTTACTTTCCGCTGCTCATATACTCTTTTGCATGCTTGCTTGAATTGTGTGGAGATTGCTTGACTTGTGCTAAGGTAGCTAAAATCTGCCAAGAACTAAAATTGGGAAAAGGCTAGATTTTTATTTTGTCATGTAGTCTAATCACCCCCCTCTAGACATGCTTTCGATCCTACAGCTAATCTTATGTCGATCTTCCTTGTCATAACAATTGTCCTTGAATGACAAGCTTGATTTCAAGTTTGTGTCATACCTATGCTTTCAATAACTTCTCGCTTCATCATTCCGTTGACTTGATGTCATCGCCGATCGGTTACATCTTCTTGAAACCTCTCGACAAATGTGTCGTGATCATCATCAACATTTTGACCCCTTCCAGGTTATCAATTGAATTCATGATGAGAAGTACCATCCTTGCCCTCGATGATTTGTGTTATCATCAACCACTTTATTGTCTTCCGTTCAACACAAACTAGTTCGTGTTTCTAGCAACCGTATTGCTTTCAAGTTAATGGTCGATATTTCATTCTTAGACTATTGGTTGTTGAATCACCTTTCTAACATTGATCATGCTACCTAAGACCATATTTTGGGTGCACTTTTGAACCAATGCTTAATTGTGTATGTTTTCCTCGAGCATACATCCTTATATCATTTGATCCGACAAATGTTATCTCCTTGTTCACATAAGTGTGGAAATCCATCTTTTGAAGATCTCAATGAATTGCTGCTGAGTTCATCAGCCACCTCTTCATCCTCTCCTTGGTTTTAATGATGAACTCTTGTTTCGGAACTCGCTTCCATAGTACATTTCCAAGAATCTTACAATGTCGTCTCATCAATTGTGTTGCACCTTTTCTTCTCAGGCATCCTGAGTCTGAGGCATCCTGGCACCAATCAGATCTGAATCTTGGTCAGATATGATGGTTGGAATATATTTCCGAGAGTTATTACATTGTTCCTTATATGACCCAGTAAGGTGATGTCATGCCTAGCACACTTGTCTGGAGGACTATTGTTATAGTTTCCTTTTCAATAAGGTTATCCATGCTTCCATGAGGAAATTGTGAGACTTATTCTATAAGTTTTTCCTAATGGATCCTTTGTGTATCCAAGGTCTGACCTTAGCTTGAAGACCTTGTCAATGCTATCTCGAAACATGTATGTGGTACTCCGAACTTCAAAAGGAACATTTGAAGCACCTTGCTGCATTTTCTTCATCAATTATCCTAACACCGTTGTATGGGTAATATCATGAAAGTTCTCCCCCCTTTCCTAAAGGGTTTTCTACATTATATCCCATCATGGATATCATGCCCTATTTACCCTTGGGAAGGATATACCCCTGAAATATGTGTTTAAACACATTTTTCCTTTCCATTATTCTGTTTAATCTGATAATCATATTTTCCTTTCCATTGCTTGGTTTAACCTTTCTTGAGGTCTATATGATCTAAGAAGTAATATTCTCCTGCTTATGTAAACACCTCGGTGTACAATTCTGTCAGTGAGACCCTGTTTCTACTGTTGATGACTTTCTGGTAACCGCTGATGGACGAGAACTTTGCCTACTGGTCCGCCTCATTCAACGAGCAGGAAAATGGTTCTCTTCGTCCCTCGCCCTTGGTACCGATGTTGTTGTCGACACAACTGATAGGCTATCCTCTGCCATGCCTTGCCTACATGATCGTGAAGGACGTCATCGCCCTTCCTACTTTTAACCCACATGGTGGGCCCATAAACCATAGGTCCCAGGATCGAAACCCGACTCTCCTGTACACCCTGTTGTCAAAGTTATTCCTTGCGCTTGACCTCGTATATAATTCATGGGCCACCTGCCTAGCGATCTATTCTGGTATTAGACACAAAACTTATTCCCATTGCTCAGGACCCCTTTTATACTTTGTTTCAGGCATCGAATGATTTCCTACCCGCTTTAAACTTCTCATGGTACCTTCTTACTTTGCTCTTGATATTTTCTTAAGTTTCAGTTCGAGAGTTACTTTCTGCCACCTTCCCCGATGTTAGCTACCAGATGGTCAACCTTGTAGAGGTCCGTTTTCCCGGAAATACCCATCCATTATTCTTTCGTTAGTACGATGGAGTTCCTGAAGAAAGGATGTCGGCTTCATCATGATGACCTGAAGCCGAGAATGAAGACATCAGCGTAATGGATCGACCTCTTCGAGAAGAGCAACCAAGACCGAGAACACTCGCTAGGATTTCGTAACCAGAACCTCACCCCCCTTACGCCTCTTAAATCTCGGGACGAGATTTCTTGTAGTGGAGGAGAATTGTGATGCCCGGGTAATTAAGCTACAGTAAACCTTTGTTAATGATGTCAGGTCATCATAATTAAAATTTTGCTAAACCTCACGTGTTTCAAAACTTAGTTCAAATACAAATTCAAATAACAAGTCAAATTATAGTTTCATAAAACAGTGAATTAAAAGTGTTCAAAGGGTTATAGATATTCACTAACTAATTATAGAATAGCATCCAACATTATATAAAATATATAATTGCCCTAAAACAATTAAAACGGTGACCAAAACAGCTTCACTAATCCATTTTCATTTATGCACAATTCAAATGCATTCAAATGCTCATCGAACCTTTTTGTGGCAATGCCTAAAATGGCTATGCTAATTTAGGCCAAGTCTCATACTTAACTAAAAGTCATTTGCTTTTGTAAATAATAAATAAATAAATAAAACAAAACAAAAAAAGAAAAAGAAAACAGAAAAGGCCACCCACCCACCCCCCGCTGGGCCAAGTGGCCCAACTGGCCACTACACCAGGTCGGCCCAGCTCCCCTGGCTATAACCCTCCCGGGTCCAGCCCCAAACCCTAACCTATCCCCACTCCCCGCATGATCCCCACCTCTCCCCTCGTCTCGCTCAACCGCCGCCACCACACAACACACACACACACACACACAGGAGAGGAGCTCCTCGCCCCGATCCCTTCACCTCTGTCGCCATGAGCCGTCGATGGCGCCAACCCCGTCGCCACCTCGCCTTCGTCCGTCGCCGCCCGGAGCACGTCCACGCCGGCCTGCCTCTTCATCTCCGTCAATGTCGTCGTCCATGTCCTCCTCCTCAACACCCACTGCCCTGACCCTACGGCCCCGTGGTGAGGCCCCGTCCTCTCCTCCTTCCCCCGCGCGCGCTCGAACCCCCACCGTGTCTGCCGCCCGCGCACCCACGCGCGCTCGCTCGTGCGGAGCCGTGCCCGAGCCTCCGGCGCTCCGCGCCCCTGTCTGCTCACCGCACGCTCCGCCTGAACCCCCCCGCTGCGCCCATTGAGCCGCCTCTGCTCCGCTCGCAACACCCCCCGCATCGCTTCGGTTGCGCCTTGCAGTCGGCGCCTCTCCTCCGACCAGCCGAGCCTGCCTCCAACCGCCGCCAACGACTGCGACACCGCTCTGGTTCGCCTCGCTGGTGCGCGCCTCGTCGCCGCGTTCGGCCCCTGTGCTACAGCGTGCTCTCGCGTGCACGCGCACGACCCCACTCGCGCCCGACCACCCCCTTGCTCCA
Organism: Triticum urartu; assembly: GCF_003073215.2. Classification (NCBI taxonomy): domain Eukaryota; kingdom Viridiplantae; phylum Streptophyta; class Magnoliopsida; order Poales; family Poaceae; genus Triticum; species Triticum urartu. Next base: position 180,911,122 of record NC_053022.1, on the reverse strand, counting down.
CCCGGTCGTTGCCCGCCGGAGCTTCCCGCGGCTCGCCGCCCGTGGCCGTACTCCGGCATCTCCCCTGTTCTGGCCACTGCTCGCCGCCGTCGGCTGGCCTCGCCGTGGTCCTCGCAGCCGACTCTCGGGCCTGCCTCGCGCCCTGGTCGGACGCCCACTCCCGCTTCGTCTGTTCGGGCATCACCTGTTAGCCCGCCCGCTAAGGCCCCAGGGCCAATGACAAACGGGCCCCGCCCTAGAACGATTATGAAAAAAAGGAATTTTAAAAATAATGAATAATAAAAATAATTAACTAACTAACTAACTAATTAACTTAATTAATTATGATTAAATCGACTAATTAAGGTTAATTAATCTAATGACTAATTAACCTAATTAACTACTGTTAATTAACTAACAGAGTATGGCAGTGGGGCCCACCCCCCTAATTAATACTAATTAGGTTAATTAAATGTTTTAATTTAAATGTGTCATTGACCAGTGGGACCCACTGGTTAGGTTGACGAGTCAACCCTGTTGACTGCTGACGTCAGTATGACGTCATGCTGATGTCACAAATCCGTTTTCGAATTAATTTAAATAATTAATTAAATTCCAGGAATTAATAAAATCTTTAGAAAATCATATCTTTTAATCTGTAACTCGGATTAAATTATTTTCAACATGAAAGTTGCTCAGAACGACGAGATGAATCCGGATACGCAGCCCATTCGTCCGCCACGCATCCCTAGCATAGCAAACACGCAACTTTCCCCTCCAGTTCATTTTTCCGAAAACGTGAAACACCGGGAATACTTTCCCTGATGTTTTCCCCCTTCACCGGTACCACCTCGTACCGCGTTAGGGCACACCTAGCATCACGCTTTGTCATGTCATGCATTGTCATGCATCTGTTTGCATTATATTTATTGTTTCTTCCCCCTCTTCTCTCGCTAGACATGACTACGGTGTTGACGACCCCTCTCTCTTGCCAGAGCAGCCAGGCAAGCCCCCCCTTGATCACCAGATATCGCCTATTCTTCTCTATACTGCTTGCATTAGAGTAGTGTAGCATGTTACTACTTTCAGTTAATCCTATACTGCTGCATAGCCTGTCCTCGCTACTACTGTTGTTACCTTTACCTGCTATCCTACTGCTTAGTTTAGGTTGCTAGTGTTCCATCAGTGGCCCTACACTCTTGTCCGTCTGCCATGCTGTACTACTGGGCCGTGATCACTTCGAGAGGTGATCATGGGCATATACTATATACTTTACACTGTTACATTACCTGTGATACTGTTCGGAGATGGGGGCTGAAAGGGCAGGTGGTTCCACCCTGGTAGTGGTGGGCCTGGGTTCTCGACAGCCCCCGACTGTTAATTTGTGGCGGAGCGACAGGGCAGGTTGAGACCACCTAGGGGAGAGGTGGGCCTGGCCCTGGTCGGCGTTCGTGGATACTTAACACGCTTAGCGAGATCTTGGTATTTGATCTGAGTCTGGCCACTGGCCTATACGCACTAACCATCTACGCGGGGACAGTTATGGGCACTCAACGTTGTGGTATCAGCCGAAGCCTTCGTGACGTCAGCGACTGAGCGGCGCGCGCCGGGTTGGACTGGAACGCCTACTCTTGTATAAGGGAGGCTAGGTCTGCTCACCGGCCGCGTTCGCAACGTGCAGGTGTGCAAAGGGCGATGGGCCCAGACCCATGCGCCATAGGATTTAGACCGGCGTGCTGACCTCTCTGTTGTGCCTAGGTAGGGCTGCGATGTGTTGATCTTCCGAGGCCGGGCATGACCCAGGAAAGTGTGTCCGGCCAAAGGGGATCGAGCGTGTTGGGAAATGTGGTGCACCCCTGCAGGGAAGTTGATCTATTCGAATAGCCGTGTCCCTCGGTAAAAGGACGACCCAGAGTTGTACCGTGACCTTATGACAACTAGAATCAGATACTTAATAAAACACACCCTTCCAAGTGCCAGATACAACCGGTGGTCGCTCTCTCACAGGGCGACGAGGAGAGGATCATCGGTTAGGATTATGCTATGCGATGCTACTTGGTGAACTTACCATCTACTCTCTTCTCCTGCTGCAAGATGGACGTTACCAGAAGCGTAGTCTTCGACAGGACTAACTATCCCCCTCTTATTCCGGCATTCTGCAGTTCAGTCCACATATGATACCCCTTTTGCCATTTGATACCAATGCATACATTTGTAGTGTAGCTCCTTGCTTGCGAGTACTTTGGATGAGTACTCACGGTTGCTTTACTCCCCTTTTCCCCCTTCCTTTACCCGGTTGCTGCGACCAGACGGTGGAGTCCAGGAGCCAGACGCCACTGTCGATGACGACTACTACTACTCGGGAGGTGCCTACTACTATGTGCAGCCCGCTGACGACGACCAGGAGTAGTTTAGGAGGATCCCAGGCAGGAGGCCTGCGCCTCTTTTGATCTGTATCCCAGTTTGTGCTAGCCTTCTTAAGGCAAACTTGTTTAACTTATGTCTGTACTCAGATATTGTTGCTTCCGCTGACTCATGTATGATCGAGCTCTTGTATTCGAGCCCTCGAGGCCCCTGGCTTGTAATATGATGCTTGTATGACTTATTTTATTTGTAGAGTTGTGTTGTGATATCTTCCCGTGAGTCCCTGATCTTGATCGTACACGTTTGCGTGTATGATTAGTGTACGGTCAAATCGGGGGCGTCACAGTAGATCTCCCCGGCAACGGCGCCAGAAATTCTCCCTGCTACTTCTTGAACTTGCGTTGGTTTTTTCCCTTGAAGAGGAAAGGGTGATGCAGCAAAGTAGATATAAGTATTTCCCTCAGTTTGAGAACCAACATATCAATCCAGTAGGAGATAATGCACAAGTCACCGAATACCTGCACAAACAAACAACAACTTGCACCCAACGCGATAAAGGGGTTGTCAATCCCTTCAGGTTACTTGCAAAGGTGAGATCTGATAGAGATAGATAAATAGTAAAGTAAATATTTTTGGTATTTTTGGTTTATATATCGGAAAGTAAAAGATTGCAAAATAGTAAATCGGAAACTAATATGATGGAAAATAGACCCGGGGGCCATAGGTTTCACTAGAGGCTTCTCTCATGGTAGAAAATAATATGGTGGGTGAACAAATTACTGCCGAGCAATTGACAGAGAAGTGCAAAGTTATGATGATATCTAAGGCAATGATCATGCATATAGGCATCACGTCCGTGTCAAGTATACCGAAATGATTCTGCATCTACTAGTATTACTCCACACATCGACCGCTATCTAGCATGCATCTAGAGTATTAAGTTCATAAAGAACGGAGTAGCGCATTAAGCAAGATGACCTGATGTAGAGGAATTAACCCAAGCATTATGACGAAAACCCCATCTTTTTATCCTCGATGGCAGCAATACCATACGTGCCTTGCTTCCCCTACTGTCACTGGTAAAGGACACCGCAAGATTGAACCCAAAGCTAAGCACTTCTCCCATTGCAAGAAAAACCAATCTAGTTGCCAAACCAAATTGATAGTTCGAGGAGAATTACAAAGATATCAAATCATGCATAAAAGAATTCAGAGGAGATTCAAATAATATTCATAGATAAGCTGATCATAAAACCACAATTCATCGGATCTCGGCAAACACACCGCAAAAGAGTATTACATCGGATAGATCTCCAAGAACACCAAGGAGAACATGGTATTAAGAATCAAAGAGAGACAACAAGACATCTAGATACTAGCTATGGACCCGTAGGTCTGAGGTAAACTACTCACGCTTCATCGGAAGGGCAATAGAGTTGATGTAGAAGCCCTCCGTGATCGAATCCCCCTCCGGCAGGATGCCGGAAAAGGCCCCTAGATGGGATCTCAAGGGTACAGAAGGTTGCGGTAGTGGAAAAGTGTTTTCATGGATGACTCTATTGGTTTGTGGATATATTGGAATATATAGGCGCAAAAATTAGGCCAGGGAGTGCACGAGGGGCCCATAAGGGTGGGGGCACGCTCTACTCCCCTAGGCGCGCCCTCCGTCCTTGTGGCCGCCTCGTGGCTCTTCTGACTTCATCTCCAAGTCTCCTGGTTGTCTTATGGTCCAAGAAAAATCATCGCGAAGGTTTTATTCCTTTTGGACCCCGTTTGGTATTCCTTTTGTACAAAACTCAAAACAGGGAAAAAATAGGAACGGGCACTCGGCTCTAGGTTAATAGGTTAGTCCCAAAAATAATATAAAATAGCATATAAATGCATATAAAACATCCAAAACAGATAATATAATAGCATGGAACAATAAAAAATTATAGATGCGTTGGAGAAATATCAATAAACAGTAACCAACATGTTTTCCCTAGCCCATGTCTTTGAACTGCTCAGGCTCACCAAACCAAGTCCACGTGTGGAGGAGATTTGTCTTGAAAAAAGTGTGTAGGAGATATGGGGATTTCTGGACTAGGCTTCATCCAACACCGATGTGAATAGCCGCGTCTTTGGAATAGTGAGGTGGCTCTACTGAACATGAATAAACTCATCCGCGACCGAGCCCGTGCAGTGGTTGTCACGCCCGTGGTCCTCCTTGTTGATGCGAATGTCAATGTCGCACTAGTGTCGACATCCTCGGCCAAGTCGATGTCTTCTATCACCTCTGGCCCGGGCTCCTCACAAGGGTGGGGCACCCTCGGAAGCTCCACACTGGATGTGGATCTCAACATGGCGCACAATGACTTGCTGCAGTTTCCCTCGGTCGCACACACTCGTAGCCAGCTGTGAGTGGGGCGATGAGCGCCAACTGTCCCCCTCCCCCGTGTGGAGCAAAGGGGACCGAGGTGATTTTCTTGACCCGCTATGTACATTTAGGATGCGCCATGGACTTTAGGATCAACATTTAGGATGTGTCATGGCTTGGGAAAATTGAGTAGAATTCTCTTCCTCAACTTTAATCCACCTAACAGTGCAACTTTGCTTCCGTGACTAAATTGCAGGTGTAAGAGTTTCTCATGATGCAGCTTAACCAATTTCCTAAAATCAAATTTAGGTCTATACAAAGGCCTCAATTCCCCCAAATTATCCAAAGCCAAGATCACTTTGTTGCAAGCCTGGATTAAAAGTTTCAATCTGGACAACTGCCACTGTTTGATGTCATATCTGAGCCTCTTGAATTTCTCAATTACAGTTGTAGCAGAGCTTTGCTTGGTGGTTGGTGCACTCTAAGACCATTTGTACACCGTGGATCTAAAATGTTTAATAACTTTCTCCTTCATATCCCACACATAAGTTGACCAACCCTCATGCATCGACAAAACTGTTATCAACTGAATGTATTTCGTGCAATGAATATCATTAGAATTGCATAGGTTAAAACAACCATTACATATGCATAGAGTATATTAAATAATATCATTCCTATAGATGTAATATCATACTTCAAATTATTTCCAATAAACACATTTGTATTGATTTCACCTTTGTTGCATCAATCTTAGCAAAAGCTAAAGTCTATAATTTCTTCCACCATAAGTGTCATAATAAATATTTATGATAAATACTTCATATACTATAAAAAGAACACTTACAGTAAAAATCCTCGTACGATCGAGATCAGTTCATGTATAGTGTTTACTATCCATTTGACTTACCCTTTGAATGCATGAAGTGTATACCTCATGATCCATTACCTTTGTGCAAACTAGTTGCGCTTCTATATCAGTTCCATAAACTTTCAGACTACCTTGGTTCATAATGTTTTATCCATAAATTGTAGCAATAGGTATATATATCATTAGTAGTAAGACAACAAAATGTGAATTAGTAAAAAAAACAATTTTCACTTGCCTATTAAATTCATCTTTCTCTATCGCTACAATATATTCCTCAAAATATTCTCTCTGTAACTTGGTCGGCAGGTTTGACCGCATAGTATCAAACATTATATTACATTTCAGTTGAACATAATTAACTTGTCTCTGCATAATCACATAGTCAGATAAATCACCAAAATCAACATGATGCGCTTAAGTTATTTCAATTTCTTTGCAATGTCACTTGACTTTTTTGTACAAGTGTAAAGCAAAATTGTAACATTTTGTTCCATATTTGACACACTTGATGCATCAGAACTGCCATGATCAAGCTCAACACTTAGAATCTTTATTGAATCAGACTTTGTAATTGATGTTTCATCCTTTTAACCTGCAACCCAACAATTACCTAAGATAAGATCGTTCCTGGAAAACCATGTAATAATTATAGAAATAAACACTTTTAGCATCTTTGACTTTTATTTTAGTTTGTTGTTCAATTGTTTGTTCCACGTTGGCTCCATATTTATCATTAAATTTTTGCTTTGAAACAATTGCATTGTTACAAGTAGAACGTTCATCTCTAGAGCCAACAACTATTAACATAGCCAATAAAGAACTAAAGAAAAAAAATCTACCTTTTGATCTTGCAACAACATTACTGAGAACGAAGACTTGTTTAAAAATGGCTTGCTGAATTTCATTTTTTGAGACAATAAACTAAAATATATATATATGTATGAATGAACAATAATTTTAAAAGCCAACTGAATACATAATTCATTTCTTTTGGCAATACCTGTTGGAAGGGGAGATTTGGTGATCAGGCTCAGCTGCACCTGATATCTAGGGCGTGGTAGGTGTGTTGGGATCTCGACTAGTGTGTCGGACGAAAAACATAGCTAGCTCGATGGAAAAGACATACAGATGCAATATAGTGTGGTATAGTGCGGGGCGTGGGGGCAGTCTCAAATGACGCGGGCTTAGTCCGTGATGGTGGAGACCTGATCCTAGCACAAGACGCCCCTCGCCGAGAATTTTGGTATAGGATGTTTCTCGGTCTCCCTCTGGTCTCCCTTTCCCCGAACGGTGGCTCTTCCACACAACTCTATAGCAGCAAAGCGCATCACGCGCCGGCGATTCGAAGTTACGATGGTGCAAAATGGCTGAAGATGGTCTTGAGTTCTTGTTGGATATGTGCTTTACCCTTTTTTGCGATTCATCCACCTCCACCTACCGCCCCTTCCTTTTCTCTCCCTGCATGGAATATGTTGGGCAATTGCGCAGGTTCCCCTTGAAGGAGGAGGTGACAGCGTACATGGAACTGCCAGATTTGCTAGTGCTCACGACGATGCTTCCATCCGTGTTGCACGGCAAAGATTCCTCATGTGTCATCGTGCGGGGGCAGAGTGAGTTGGTGGTGTAGAGCGCGACTCGCTTGGACGAACTGGCTCATTTTTTTTATTTCGTTGACTGTGAGTTGGAGTAGAGATTAGAGAAGTTTAAGTATAGTGTATGTATGATGTGCAGATTTGGTGGAGTTAGGCTGTGTTATTGTTTGGGTACTGAATTGAAATTCTTGGTGACTTGGCTCGTTGAGGAAGACACTATATCCCATCAAAATTGATTCAACATCTACTATATCTGTGCGGTGGATGAATGCTAAACCAGAATCTACGCTAATTGACAGGCTCAGGGTTTCCGAAAAAGGCGCAGGGGATCAACTTGAGAATGACAGGCTCAGGGCGACGAATGAAGAAGAGCCAGATGCCATCATGGAGTGTGATTTGGTATGGGGATGGGGATGGCTAAGACCTGAGAGGCGAGCAAAGGGGATTGAGAACACATCTAGATGGAGAAAATGATGACCTTTTAAGAAAGAGGTTACTAGAGACGGCACAACCTGGCCCAAAAAATGAAAGAGTCGTCGGTCAAAGAACTGGGCTGCGAGCGGGTAGACGTCACCAACCAATAATAAATGCGTTGGTCTGGCTCAATTTTCCACCTATACAACTGGCATATACATGGGGGAATACATTGACTAACAAGCATCCCGAGACAAGTGTGTGGGTCTGACATGGTGTGCACCTGAGCTCGGGCATCGAAACACATTTTACATACTTGTTGGCTTATTTGACTTCTCAAGCAAGCATGGACTTAGTCCTATTTGAGTGCAATGCATGTAAGTTTTGTTTAACAGTAAGAAGATCTTATCTATTAATTCAATATCTTCTCAAATTATATCATCTATCTTTAAATTTCATTCATGATGTCTTTTAGCATGCCTCAATTTCAATTCTTGAGTTAAAGAATGTCGCACCTTCAAATGTAATTTGTATTAGTACACATACATTAACAGCATTTTAAGTTTTAAAGTATATAAATTAAAATTTGCCATCTGTGATAAGTATATCTTATATGACCGCTGAATTTTCCATTTGATATAGGTTCTAGATTTGTTGAAGGTGAAAAAAACTGCACGTTCTTTCAAACAACTCCAGGCCTTTTGACATTTGAACTATTCTTTAGACAAATATGACCACCATATCCAATTGACGCGATTTCAATGAAACCCTTACCCTTTTAGTCTTTTTAGCAATGAAATTGCCTGGCTTCCTCTCGGTGACGCTCCTCACATAACATACAAGTTCAGCTTTTTCACTCTACAGACAAGTAAAAATTGTTGGGGAACGTACTAATTTCAAAAAATTTCCTACGCACACGCAAGATCATGGTGATGCATAGCAACGAGAGGGGAGAGTGTGATCTACGTACCCTTGTAGATCGACAACGGAAGCGTTTGGTTGATGTAGTCGTATGTCTCCACGGCCCGACCGATCAAGCACCGAAACTACGACACCTCCGAGTTCTAGCACACGTTCAGCTCAATGACGATCCCCGGACTCCGATCCAGCAAAGTGTCGGGGAAGAGTTCCGTCAGCACGACGGTGTGGTGACGATCTTGATGTACTACCGTCGCAGGGCTTCGCCTAAGCACCGCTACAATATTATCGAGGACTATGGTGGAAGGGGGCACCGCACACGGCTAAGAATATGATCACGTGGATCAACTTGTGTCTAGGGGTGCCCCCTTGCCCCCGTATATAAAGGAGCAAGGGGAGGAGGCCGGCCGGCCCCTATAGGCGCGCCAGGAGGAGTCCTCCTCCTAGTAGGAGTAGGACTCCTACTAGGAGGGGGAAGGAAGTGGGGAGGGAGAGGGAAAGGGGGGCGCCCCCCCCCTCTCCTAGTCCAATTCGGACCAGGGGGAGGAGGCGCGCGGCCCACCCTGGCTGCCCCTCTCTCTCTCCACTAAGGCCCATAAGGCCCATTACTTCTCCCGGTAGGGTTCCGGTAACCCTCCGGCTCTCCGGTTTTCTCCGAAATCACCCGGAACACTTCCGGTGTCCGAATATAGCCGTCCAATATATCAATCTTTATGTCTCGACCATTTCGAGACTCCTCGTCATGTCCGTGATCACATCCGGGACTCCGAACTAACTTCGGTACATCAAAACTCATAAACTCATAATATAACTGTCATCGAAACCTTAAGCGTGCGGACCCTACGGGTTCGAGAACAATGTAGACATGACCGAGACACGTCTCTGGTCAATAACCAATAGCGGGACCTGGATGCCCATATTGGCTCCTACATATTCTACGAAGATCTTTATCGGTCAGACCGCATAACAACATACGTTGTTCTCTTTGTCATCGGTATGTTACTTGCCTGAGATTCGATCGTCGGTATCCAATACCTAGTTCAATCTCGTTACCGGCAAGTCTCTTTACTCGTTCCATAATACATCATCCCGCAACTAACTCATTAGTTGCAATGCTTGCAAGTAAGTGATGTGCATTACCGAGAGGGCCCAGAGATACCTCTCCGACGATCGGAGTGACAAATCCCAATCTTGAAATACGCCAACCCAACATGTACCTTTGGAGACACCTGTAGAGCACCTTTATAATCACCCAGTTACGTTGTGACGTTTGGTAGCACACAAAGTGTTCCTCCGGCACACGGGAGTTGCATAATCTCATAGTCATAGGAACATGTATAAGTCATGAAGAAAGCAATAGCAACATACTAAACGATCGGGTGCTAAGCTAATGGAATGGGTCATGTCAATCAGATCATTCAACTAATGATGTGATCCCGTTAATCAAATAACAACTCTTTGTCCATGGTTAGGAAACATAACCATCTTTGATTAACGAGCTAGTCAAGTAGACGCATACTAGTGACACTCTGTTTGTCTATGTATTCACACATGTATTATGTTTCCGGTTAATATAATTCTAGCATGAATAATAAACATTTATCATGATATAAGGAAATAAATAATAACTTTATTATTGCCTCTAGGGCATATTTCCTTCAGTCTCCCACTTGCACTAGAGTCAATAATCTAGATCACATCGCCATGTGATTTAACATCAATAGTTCACATCTCTATGTGATTGGTTCACATCTCCATGTGACTAACACCCAAAGGGTTTACTAGATTCAATAATCTAGTTCACATCGCTATGTGATTAAGACCCAAAAAGTGATCATGTTTTGCTTGTGAGAGAAGTTTAGTCAACGGGTCTGTCAATTCAGATCCGCATGTATTTTGCAAATTTCTATGTCAACAATGCTCTGCATGGAGCTACTCTAGCTAATTACTCCCACTTTCAATATGTATCCAGATTGAGACTTAGAATCATCTGGATCAGTGTCAAAACTTGCATCGACGTAACCCTTTACGACGAACCTTTTGTCACCTCCGTAATCGAGAAACATGTCCTTATTCCAGTAAGGATAATTTTGACCGCTGTCCATTGATCTACTCCTAGATCACTATTGTACTCCCTTGCCAAACTCAGTGGTAGGGAATACAATAGATCTGGTACACAGCATGGCATATTTTATAGAACCTATGACCAAGGCATAGGGAATGACATTCATTCTCTTTCTATCTTCTGCCGTGGTCGGGCTTTGAGTCTTACTCAATTTCACACCTTGTAACATAGGCAAGAAACTCTTTCTTTGACTGTTCCATTTTGAACTACTTCAAAATCTTGTCAAGGTATGTATTTATTGAAAAAACTTATCAAGCGTCTTGATCTATCTCTATAGATCTTGATGCTCAATATGTAAGCAACTTCACCGAGGTCTTTCTTTGAAAAACTCCTTTCAAACACTCCTTTATGCTTTGCAGAATAATTCTACATTATTTCCGATCAACAATATGTCATTCACATATACTTATCAGAAATGCTGTAGTGCTCCCACTCACTTTCTTGTAAATACAGGCTTCACCGCAAGTCTGTATAAAACTATATGCTTTGATCATCTTATCAAAGCATATATTCCAACTCCGAGATGCTTACACCAATCCATAGATGGATCGCTGGAGTTTGCACATTTTGTTAACACCTTTAGGATTGACAAAAACTTCTGGTTGCATCATATACAACTCTTTTTTAAGAAATCCATTAAGGATTGCAGTTTTGTTATCCATTTGCCAGATTTCATAAAATGCGGCAATTGCTAACATGATTCGGACAGATTTAAGCATAGATACAAGTGAGAAACTCTCATCGTAGTCAACACCTTAAACTTGTCGAAACCCTTTTGTGACAATTCTAGCTTTGTAGATAGTAACACTACTATCAGCGTCCGTCTTCCTCTTGAAGATCCATTTATTTTCTATGGCTTGCCGATCATCGGGCAAGTCAACCAAAGTCCATACTTTGTTCTCATACATGGATCCCATCTCAGATTTCATGGCCTCAAGCCATTTTGCGGAATCTGGGCTCATCATCGCTTCCTCATAGTTCGTAGGTTCGTCATGGTCAAGTAACATGACCTCCAGAATAGGATTACCGTACCACTCTGGTGCGGATCTCACTCTGGTTTACCTACGAGATTCGGTAGTAACTTGATCTGAAGTTACATGATCATCATCATTAGCTTCCTCACTAATTGGTGTAGTAGTCACAGGAACAGATTTCTGTGATGAACTATTTTCCAATAAGGGAGAAGGTACAATTACCTTATCAAGTTTTCTATTTTCCTCCCACTCACTTCTTTCGAGAGAAACTCCTTCTCTAGAAAGGATCCATTCTTAGCAATGAATGTCTTGCCTTCGGATCTGTGATAGAAGGTGTACCCAACTGTCTCCTTTGGGTATCCTATGAAGACATATTTCTCCGATTTGAGTTTGAGCTTACCGAGATGAAACTTTTTCACATAAGTATCGCAACTCCAAACTTTAAGAAACGATAGCTTAGGTTTCTTGCCAAACCATAGTTCACACGGTGTCGTCTCAACGGATTTAGATGGTGCCCTATTTAACGTGAATGCAGCTGTCTCTAATGCATAACCCCAAAACGATAGTGGTAGATCGGTAAGAGACATCATAGATCGCACTATATCTAATAAAGTACGGTTATGACGTTCGGACACACCATTACACTATGGTGTTCCAGGTGGCGTGAGTAGTGAAACTATTTCACATTGTTTTAATTGAAGGCCAAACTCGTAACTCAAATATTTTACCTCTGCGATCATATCGTAGAAACTTTTATTTTCTTGTCACGATGATTTTCCACTTCACTCTGAAATTCTTTGAACTGTTCAAATGTTTCAGACTTATGTTTCATCAAGTAGATATCCCCATATCTGCTCAAATCATCGGTGAAGGTCAGAAAATAATGATACCTGCTGCAAGCCTTAATATTCATCGGACCACATACATCAGTATGTATGATTTCCAACAAATCTGTTGCTTGCTTCATTGTTCCGGAGAATGGCGTTTTAGTCATCTTGCCCATAAGGCATGGTTCGCAAGTATCAAGTGATTCATAATCAAGTGATTCCAAAATCCCATCAGCATGGAGTTTCTTCATGCGCTTTACACCAATATGACCTAAACGGCAGTGCAACAAATAAGTTGCACTATCATTATTAACTTTGCATCTTTTGGTTTCAATATTATGAATATGTGTATCACTACGACCGAGATCCAATGAACTTGTTTCATTGGGTGTATGACCATCGAAGGTTTAATTCATGTAAACAGAACAACAATTATTCTCTGACTTTAATGAATAACCGTATTGCAATAAACATGATCAAATCATATTCATGCTCAACGCAAAAACCAAATAACACTTATTTAGGTTCAACACTAATCCTGAAAGTATAGGGGAGTGTGCGATGATGATCATATCAATCTTGGAACTACTTCCAACACACATCGTCACTTCACCCTTAACTAGTCTCTGTTTATTCTGCAACTCCTGTTTCGAGTTACTACTCTTAGCAACTGATCCAGTATCAAATACTGAGGGGTTGCTATAAACACTAGTAAAGTACACATCAATAACATGTATATCAAATATACTTTTGTTCACTTTGCCATCCTTCTTATCCGCCAAATACTTGGGGCAGTTCCGCTTCCAGTGACCAGTCCCTTTGCAGTAGAAGCACTTAGTCTCAGGCTTAGGACCAGACTTGGGCTTCTTCACTTGAGCAGCAACTTGCTTGCCGTTCTTCTTGAAGTTCCCCTTCTTCCCTCTGCCCTTTTCTTGAAACTAGTGGTCTTGTCTACCATCAACACTTGATGTTTTTCTCGATTTCTACCTTCGTCAATTTCAGCATTACGAAGAGTTTGGGAATCATTTCCGTTATCCCTTGCATATTATAGTTCATCATGAAGTTCTACTAACTTGGTGATGGTGACTAGAGAATTCTGTCAATCACTATTTTATCTGGAAGATTAACTCCCACCTAATTCAAGCGATTGTAGTACCCAGACAATCTGAGCACATGCTCACCGCTTGAGCGATTCTCCTCCATCTTTTAGCTATAGAACTTGTTGGAGACTTCATATCTCTCAACTCGGGTATTTGCTTGAAATATTAACTTCAACTCCAGGAACATCTCATATGGTCCATGACGTTCAAAACGTCTTTGAAGTCCCGATTCTAAGCCGTTAAGCATGGTGCCCTAAACTATCAAGTAGTCATCATATTGAGCTAGCCAAACGTTCATAACGTCTGCATCTGCTCCTGCAATAGGTCTGTCACCTAGCGGTGCATCAAGGACATAATTCTTCTGTGCAGCAATGAGGATAAACCTCAGATCACGGATCCAATCTGCATCTTTGCTACTAACATCTTTCAACACAATTTTCTCTAGGAACATATCAAAATAAACACAGGGAAGCAACAACGCGAGCTATTGATCTACAACATGATTTGCAAAATACTACCAGGACTAAGTTCATGATAAATTTAAGTTCAATTAATCATATTACTTAAGAACTCCCACTTAGACAGACATCCCTCTAATCCTTTAAGTGATCACGTGATCCAAATCAACTAAACCATGTCCGATCATCACGTGAGATGGAGTAGTTTCAATGGTGAACATCACTATGTTGATCATATCTACTATATGATTCACGCTCGACCTTTCGGTCTCCGTGTTCCGAGGCCATATCTGTATATGCTTCGCTCGTCAAGTATAACCTGAGTATTCCGCGTGTGCAACTGTTTTGCACCCGTTGTATTTGAACGTAGAGCCTATCACACCCGATCATCACGTGGTGTCTCAGCATGAAGAACTTTCGCAACGGTGCATACTTAGGGAGAACACTTCTTGATAATTAGTGAGAGATCGTCTTATAATGCTACCGTCAATTAAAGCAAGATAAGATGCATAAAAGATAAACATCACATGCAATCAACATATGTGACATGATATGGCCATTATCATCTTGTGCCTTTGATCTCCATCTCCAAAGCATCGTCATGATTTCCATCGTCACCGGCATGACACCATGATCTCCATCATCTTGATCTATATCAATATGTCGTCACATGGTCGTCTCGCCAACTATTGCTCTTGCAACTATTGCTATCGCATAGCGATAAAGTAAAGCAATTATTTGGCGCTTGCATCTTATGCAATAAAGAGACAACCATAAGGCTTTTGCCAGTTGCCGATAACTTCAACAAAACATGATCATCTCATACAACAACTTATATCTCATCACGTTTTGACCATATCACATCACAACATGCCCTGCAAAAACAAGTTAGACGTCATCTACTTTGTTGTTGCAAGTTTTACGTGGCTGCTACGGGGTTAAGCAAGAACCAATCTTACCTACGCATCAAAACTACAACGATAGTTTGTCAAGTTGGTGCTGTTTTAACCTTCGCAAGGACCGGGGTAGCCACACTCGGTTCAACTAAAGTTGGAGAAACTGACACCAGCTAGCCACCTGTGTGCAAAGCACGGTGGTAGAACCAGTCTCGCGTAAGCGTATGCGTAATGTCGGTCCGGGCCGCTTCGTCCAACAATACCGCCGAACCAAAGTATGACATGCTGGTAAGCAGTATGACTTATATCGCCCACAACTCACTTGTGTTCTACTCGTGCATATAACATCAAACCATAAAAACCTAGGCTCGGATGCCACTGTTGGGGAACGTAGTAATTTCAAAAAAATTCCTACGCACACGCAAGATCATGGTGATGCATAGCAACGAGAGGGGAGAGTGTTGTCTACGTACCCTCGTAGACCGAAGCGGAAGCGTTGACGCAACGTAGAGGAAGTAGTCGTACGTCTTCCCGATCCGACCGATCCAAGCACCGTTACTCCGGCACCTCCGAGTTCTTGGCACACGTTCAGCTCGATGATGATCCCCGGGCTCCGATCCAGCAAAGCGTCGGGGAGGAGTTCCATCAGCACGACGGCGTGGTGACGATCTTGATGTTCTACCGTCGCAGGGCTTCGCCTAAGCACTGCAACAATATGACCGAGGTGGAATATGATGGAGGGGGGCACCGCACACGGCTAAGGAACGATCATGAAGATCAACTTGTGTGTCTATGGGGTGTCCCCTGCCCCTATATATAAAGGAGTGGAGGAGGGGAGGGCCGGCCCTCTCTATGGCGCGCCCTAGGGGAGTCCGACTCCCACCAGGAATAGGATTCCCCTTTTCCTAGTCCAACTAGGAGTCCTTCCATGTAGTAAGAGTAGGAAACAAGGAAGGGGCGCAGCCCCTCCCCCTAGTCCAATTCGGACTAGGCCTTGGGGGGCGCGCGGCCTGCCCTAGGCAGCCCCTCTCTCTTTCCCGTATGGCCCAATAAGGCCCAATACTTCTCCCGGCGAATTCTCGTAACTCTCCGGTACTCGAAAAATACCCGAATCACTCGGAACCTTTCCGATGTCCAAATATAGTCGTCCAATATATCGATCTTTACGTCTCGACCATTTCGAGACTCCTCGTCATGTCCCCGATCTCATCCGGGACTCCGAACTCCTTCGGTACATCAAAACTCATAAACTCATAATATAACTGTCATCGAAACCTTAAGCGTGCGGACCCTACGGTTCGAGAACAATGTAGACATGACCGAGACATGTCTCCGGTCAATAACCAATAGCGGGACCTGGATGCCCATATTGGCTCCTACATATTCTACGAAGATCTTTATCGGTCAGACCGCATAACAACATACGTTGTTCCCTTTGTCATCGGTATGTTACTTGCCTGAGATTCGATCGTCGGTATCCAATACCTAGTTCAATCTCGTTACCGGCAAGTCTCTTTACTCGTTCCGTAATACATCATCCCGCAACTAACTCATTAGTTGCAATGCTTGCAAGGCTTAAGTGATGTGCATTACCGAGAGGGCCCAGAGATACCCTCTCCGACAATCGGAGTGACAAATCCTAATCTTGAAATACGCCAACCCAACATGTACCTTTGGAACACCTGTAGCACCTTTATAATCACCCAGTTACGTTGTGACGTTTGGTAGCACACAAAGTGTTCCTCCGGCACAACGGGAGTTGCATAATCTCATAGTCATAGGAACATGTATAAGTCATGAAGAAAGCAATAGCAACATACTAAACGATCGGGTGCTAAGCTAATGGAATGGGTCATGTCAATCAGATCATTCAACTAATGATGTGATCCCGTTAATCAAATAACAACTCTTTGTCCATGGTTAGGAAACATAACCATCTTTGATTAACAAGCTAGTCAAGTAGAGGCATACTAGTGACACTCTGTTTGTCTATGTATTCGCACATGTATTATGTTTCCGGTTAATACAATTCTAGCATGAATAATAAACATTTATCATGATATAAGGAAATAAATAATAACTTTATTATTGCCTCTAGGGCATATTTCCTTCATATCTGGAGCAAGACAAAGGGAAGCAATGAAGGCAAGTATTGCCCGCGCCAACCTTTTGTCAGTCGGGCAGTTACCGAGGCAGCGTGGGGAAGCGGAGACGCCCATGTCCAATTAGTCGCCATGCACCAACCGAGGCCGCATGCTATTGGGGCCCGCGGCGCTCCGCACTTGCCCTTTGGCTTCGCCTCGAAGCCAAGTCCGAGCGCGCCTTTGGCCCGGGGGCTACTGTCGGCGTTCTGGGAACGGGGGTCCCCAGACTTGCCTGCCTGCGGCCGCGGTGTGGCTCGACCAGCGGCCATGTACGACCCGTCTTCACCAGCAAACACTCAAGACCCTCGCGAGGGGCCAAGCCTCGTGAGGCGGACGACACAAGACCTCCTCGGGGGCAGCTTCACCAGGCTGGCTCGCGAGGGGCGAAGAGATCAAGGCAAGGGACACCTCGCGAGGTCCCTGTGACTCAAGTCATGACGACTGGAGCCAGGCGGGCCCCAGGCGGGCGCTAGCGCGCACTGTCCTCGTTCCTCTTTTTGGTGCTAAAGGGGCAAGCGCAGGCGAGGAGTTCCGAGGCATCATGCAAAGGTTTCCATATCGGTGCAACGAGACCAAGACCAGCAGGGCGGCAGGACGGAGGTCACCGTGGAGCGCAAGACGGCGTCACCACGAGAGCCTTTGGCGGGCAAAGACCACCTTTAGTCAGGGTAACTTGTACTAGTTGTCTCCCTTCGAATTTGGCCGTTGTGGGATCTCTTCCCGCTCAATATTTGGAAAGAGGACCGATGCCACTATAAATAGGACTATCCACCACAGTAGGAGAGAGGGATCCAGATCATCCAGATCATCCTCAACCACACAAGCCCGCCAAGCACAAGGGAATCTCTCCTCAGGAGGCTGTTCTTCCCTTGTAACTGTTCATCCTCAGCCCGAGAGGCAATCCACCACACCACACTGGAGTAGGGTATTACACCACATCGGTGGCCCGAACCAGTATAAACTCTTGTGTCTCTTGTTCTTTGGGTTCGTCGAGCTAGGCCATGCGATCATGATGTGTGCGAGTTAGAGGGGGAGAGATCTTCGTGCGCACCCCGGTGTTCGAACCTCAAGGGTTACGCCGGAACCCGAAATCCGACAGTTACATTTTGCTGTACCACTTACCGAATGACTTGACTTAGATGACATATTTTATCACTAGAATGTAAATGAAGACAATAATATTAATAAATAATTTAACGGGTTAGATAATTCATGAAAATTTGTTGTTTTAACAACTACTTGTTAAAATAAAAATTTGTAAGGTAGGAATATTATTTATTAGTGTTATTAATAAAAATATTTACTTACAAATCCAAGTAGATTAATATATACACTCATTTGCCACTATAGCAGTATATAACATAAATTTAAACTTACATATACACTCTTTCTATATGTAACCTTCTTGTTAAGTTTCTATACATTTTTCATAAAGTTAAATAACCTTTCATATACATATGTAAGTACATATATTTGGTTTCAGAGATAACAATGCATATTCTAAATTTACATTGTTGAAATATTTAGGAACTTAGTGTTGCTATTTCTTCTAAAGGTACAAGAGAGTACATGTGTGCTATAAGTTATCGTCTGATTAACTAACGTAATTGCGTAAGTTTCATTGTCCCGAACGTACCTACTTTCAAAGTTTCATACTTTCAATTTCCGATATATACAGTCACGTCCTAGATTCGTAAACGTCCTACCTACCATATTATTTTTGTTCTAGGATCTGTACCAATTTTTTTATTCCACAAAATTGGCTAAATCAAAGCTTTGAGTTGTTGAAGGAGGACAAAGTAATAGAAATGAGTTAAAGAAAAAACGATCAAATAGCCCACAACCTTATTCTGACATTGTGCTTACAAAAACATTGAAAGAACATTAAACATGTAGGGGAATACAACATCGACTAACCTGTGTTTGATAAGCTTACGCAATGCTTCTCCTCCTACCTTTGAGTTGCTCTGGACTATGTGTAATTCGCAACAAATAGCTTCAATCCGTTCTCGTCTAAAACGATGTTTTTTTGCAGGGGGTCTACAACGATGTTACTTCAATAACAGTTCTAAGAAAGTATTCTAAGAAGAGAAGCACGGTGTACTTTAGAAGAACAATGAGACAGAAGAATAGAAGGAGCACTTTAAGCACAAGAATAATGTCTAATAGGCACCTGTTACAGGAATTGTTCATCGAAATATCTGTATCTTACAAACGAGACCCATAGAAAAAGATATAATACTTTAGCTTTACAATGTGAATACAGATATATGTGAAGCAATATACGCTCGCGAATACACTAAATAAACATCCAAATTTTTGAATCTTCGCGCAGATCGACGGCCACAAACTACGCGTCCCTGCATTTGCATGCTCTAAATCCTCTTCCCGAAACATCTTAGTAGGTCTGACTAAGGCATATATAGACTACCAAACGTGCCATAATTGCGTCAAATGCTTGCATGAACTTCAGTGAATCGGTTCAATAGAAGGGTTTATATAGAAAAAAAAAGATTCAACACAATTCATTCCAGGCATCGCGTTCGTATGAGGCCCTGTTCAAATACAAGATGCTTAGCTAAAGTGCTTAGGGAAATAATTTATTATTTCTTCAAACACAGATGCTTATTTATAGAGGACAGACATTTATAATGTAGAAATAGGAGCACTTAGCATTCTACAAGGCCTGACTCTGCCAGCCTGCCTGCCTGCCTGCCAGGTACGGTAACTTGTTGCGGCTCGGGGCGAGTTTACGCCAAAGTCCCGGTCTACCGCGAATGCATCACATCGCCACTATAAAACGCGCCCCCTTGACCCCGTCGGAAACCCATCGTTCTGCCGCCGCGACCGGGATGGCGTACCGCCGGAAGCCGCAGTCCTCCTTCGAGCACCACCACCACCCGCAGCCCGTTAGCCCTCCCTCCCCGCCGCAGGACTCCCTCGCCGCGCAGGCCATGCGCGCCTCCGCCGCCCACCGGGACGCCTCTTCTATCTCCTCCGCATACTCCTCCTCGGCTGCCTCCGCGGCCGCCGCCGCTCGCAGGAGCCACGAGCCCTCCGTCTCCACCCCTTCCCCTGTAAGCCACGCCAGCCTCTTAATTACCCGTCCGCCGTCTTCGTCTCTGGATGCGTCGGATGCGTTGGCGGATCTGGTCCGATCGGCGGTTCCCGCGTCCAGGGGTTCCTTGGATTTGTGACGGGGATCTGATTATACAGTGATTAGCGACGGATTGCTCCGTACTTGGACCGACCGACTAACCTTTTTATTCGAGCTGGATGGGCGTTGAACCTCTCGTGCTTGACTTATAGACTGTTGTTGTTCTTTGGTTGGGGCTCCTTGAAATGGGTGGTACTTATTGCTTAGTGTTTTACCCGCTGTTTTGGTGTGTGAAGAGTTTATGTATTTTGGGGGACGCTTGCTCGGAAAGCAAAGTCACTTATTGACGAGGATGGGTCGCCGGGGCAATATGATTCCCCGACGAGACAGCAGCCGCCAAGAGATGGTACATCACCAGCTATCCATGTGAGACCTGCTATCTTGTACAGTACTTCGTAATGCTACTTGACTGAACTCTAATGTGCGAATTTATTCCATTTAATGTGTACCGATCACCCCTTCAATAAGTAGTACTAGTACAGTCTGAACTTTGACTTCTGCGATGAATCCTTGCAACGGCCAGCTTTCTTATCTGTACTTTGTTCTTACATCATGTTTAGTACTTAGTGCTTGTCGGTCTGTATGGTATAATCCTCCCTTTTAACCTTGTGCAATTAACTGTGATCATCATTCTGTGTAGTTCACTTTGAACTGTTCATGTGGCTCATCGACAATCTTTACTGATGTAACAGAGACAACACTTGCAACAGCCAGCGCCAGAGACATGGAAATCCGAGACACCTCCATCTCAGAAGAGGTCCGAGGCATTAGCTTCCTCCCTTAACTATATTGGAGGCACAATAAAGAGTGCCCTCGAAGTAAGTTTATGTTCAAAATTCTCTTAATTTTTTGTTTCCAGAAGTTAATCTGAAATTATGTCTGTCAATGCTACCTTTCACAGTTAACGTGGAAAGGCAATTCTCTTTGCTTTTGTATAGAAACCTAGAAACTGTGAACCATTTTAACCTGTCAGTATATGTCTGACAAGAGCAACCAGTGTCAGATTTATTATTTTACAAGAGCTTAATTAGATTATTTTACCATATTTTCATCCTTATATTTTCCCCTTTGTTGACTCAGCTATATATGTTATTTCTTCCAGGAAGGTCGGATTATTGTAGAGACTAAAACAGCTGACATTATTCAGGAGACGCGTAAACTGAATATAAGGCGGAAAGGAGCTGGATCAAATCCACAAGGAGAAACTTCTCACAAATTTGCTCACAGAAATTTTCCTCAAAATCCACTCGATTACGAAACTCAGTTGAAGGCATCTCGCGACGTAAGGTGGCAAATAAGTGTCAATAGATATATTGTTTCAATGCTCCATTTTACAAAAAAAATTTGGAAGTTCTGCAATTGTGTAGTGTACCGTAACTGAATGTTAAATGTATTTTGATTGATTGCTTTCATAAACATCTTTGTTTATCGGATAGCGATATATGCCTGATTATATTCTTTGTAATAAATATTCCATGAAATGCATTCTTTTTTTATTCGCTATTTTCCTATACCTGAGTACAGTAGCATCAGTTAAGTTAACTTGAATCTGATTTGGCCAACTTTGCGTGCAGGAGTGAATTATTAATTGCTCCATCTTTTGCTCTTACAGGTTGCAAATGCCATGTCAGCAAAAGCAAAGCTGCTATTACGTGAACTGAAGACTGTGAAGGCAGATTTAGCTTTTGCGAAGGAGCGCTGTGCTCAGCTTGAGGACGAGAATAAAATGTTGCGAGAAAATCAAGACAATGGTGATAACCCAGAAGATGATGATCTGGTTAGTACTTTTAATATAAATGGACAAAACTAACTATGTTTATGACCGTAGTCCATCATCCTTTTGATTTTGATTACTGATTTATGTCAAAAGTAATTAGATACTTCTATCATCTAAGTTTTATTAGAAGTTTATTGTCTATATCGTACTAAAAAAATTTATCCCACATTTTTTATTGCTAGACACTGGTAGTCAGTTGTGGTTTTTTACGGAGGGTGGGCTCCAGATGATGAATCACTACCGAATTGACATCAACATAACAAATTAATATGGTCTGCTGTCATCTATGTAACCTAAGAAATAATAAATTACCTTGTTAATGTGGAAAATGAAGAACAATTTCGTTAACTCATGAGTTGGGAATTTTGAATTGTGCTCATCGGTAAGAGAACTTGTGCTAACAGTTGGGAGAACTGTCCTTGCGCGGGTAGGGCTTTTCTTTCTTTTGTTTAGGATGGGCAAGAGGATGGCTGCCTCGGCTTCAAAGCTGTTAGAGAATGCGCTCTTATCACTACAGGGACGCGTCAGATGAAATATTTGAATTTGTTGCAAAATAGCCTACACAAGTCACTCAGATTGCAGTTGCGTGATGGCAATGATTGTTTGTTCATGTCCAAATCTATAAATTGGAATACTAGTACGCTATGTCAATGATCAGTCCATGTCATAGACACAAATCAACTGCCCTAAACATTAGTTGATTACCTCGTCCATTCATTGCTCTGCAGCCGTCCACTAGAGGGTTTGGACCTGATGGGCCAGTCCCATCTGTGTCCTGTTTATTTCATTGCCCTGGTGCGCTGGTAACAGCTGTCTGCCAACCGCCTGCTGCCCCTCGGCCATCTCATACCCCCTAGTCTAGGGGTTGCTTGAGACTGCAGGCTGTCTGTGCCCGCGTCATGTTATGATATCTGTACGCTTCATTTTCTTCTTCCGCGCTGAACACATTCAAACAGAAAAAGTACTCCATGGGTGTATTTTATGATAATAGTGAAGGGTGGACTTGTGCTTTATGAAACCTACACAGTAAAATCCCCTGCTGATAATCATTTGGAGATCATGCCAATACTAGGTGTATAATCCTTAAGTGTTCCCTTGTTATCATTAGTTTCATGGTCAATTCAATGTCATCTTGGAATTGTTTCTATGATGCAGCTGCTGCAATTCTATGGCTGGGTCTCAGGGTTTGGAACTTGCTCTTTGCTAAATATTTTTATTTGGTTTTGTTTTTCTGCTAATAAATATTGTGTGCTGATTGGGAAATTATGCCAAGACTAAGGAATGGTCCTCAGAGTTCTGATTAATTCTATGCTCAACTGAATGTGTAGTACAATTTTCTTTTTTTCTGGAAGGCAGGAGCTGCAATTGTGTGGCTAGTTCTCAGGGTTTAGGGTTTGACAAATGATCAAAGAACAACATGAAAGTGCCGGAATCATAAGTTTGTGTAACTCTAACCAGACGCTTATATTTTTCTCTTGTAAATCTTGAGCTACATCAAAATTGATATATTTTGTGAAATAGAACCAAAATTGGTCAGGCTTAACATGTTGACACTGGTTAACCATTTATATCTTCTGCTTCTTTGCAGATCCGCCTACAATTAGAGACACTATTAGCCGAGAAGGCGCGGCTTGCACATGAAAACTCGGTGTATGCTCGAGAAAATAGATTCCTACGTGAAATTGTAGAGTATCACCAACTTACTATGCAAGATGTCATATATGTGGATGAAGGCATCGAAGAGGTCACTGAGGTGTACCCTACTCAAGTACTGCCTCCAGCGTCTGCTCGCAATGGGTCGGGCCTAGGTCGCGCATCTACTCCAGTGACACTTAAACATATTAACTCATCTCCGGCCTCCACATCTGCCCTTCCGGAACCTTGTCTGATCGTGCCAGTTTCTCCGAAGACGCTTTCTCGGGCTTCATCTCAAAGCAAATAGAGGGTGCCTGGCACCACCAGCCACCGTTCAACAGGTAAAGATGGTTGGTGGTTGATACGAGTAACACATATACTGTAACGGAGGTTGCGGCGCCATTGTGCCTGTGGGATGTTGTGGCCTCTGGGCTGTGGTGAATACACGCAGGATCTGCGATGTGTGTATGATCCGTGTTGTAACTTGTGAGATTTTTCTTTCACATCACCATGCTTGCGAAACTACGCATTGCCGGGTTGCATTTGTCTCTTCAGTTGAGGATTTGATGCTGAGGCCAAATTCAAGGTGCATTGCGTGTCTGCCTGAGACGTTTTACATGTTATATGCAAGCCTTCATTTGTTAATAATGAAGTTATGTAATGTTCATCAAGCAAGCAATGGAATCTCCGAGTGCCTGAAAACCCTGTTGGCACATGACGCTCGACCAGGTGAAGTAGTATCAAGCAGGTACCACTACTCTGAAGGACGACTAGAATCATACAGTATGATGGATTCAGATTTCAACATTACATTCGTGGAAGAACTATTTTTGGCATCCAACCGGTGCACAACCTTTTCCAGCTCGTTGAGTATGCCCCGTTCTTTTGGTTTCGTGATTGAGTCTTGTGCATGCGCTTTCTTCACGTAATGCAGATCAGTTCTTCGCATACATGAATGAGTGTCGTGGATCAGGGGTTCGGTTGCAGATGCCTTACAGGAGCCTTCATTAGTTTGGCTTGCGTAAATCTTTTGGGAGTTCCAAACATCTCCACCTGATGTTTAGGTCCATTAGGAACGAATTTTCTTGAACGGCAATAGCAATCTGACGTGAGATCTAGGAGCCATCCTAGCAAACGAACCCCTTGGACGGTTCGCTACAATAACCCCTCCAAATCCTATTTGTGCCCTTAGGGCATCTTTGAGGCCGATCCGCAAACCTCTCGCAACCGTTCGGACCGCGGAAGCCATCCAAAACAGTCTTGTATCGGCCCGCGAAGGTCCGGACGCAATTTTTCCCGCAAAGGCGCAAATTAGAGACAAAAGTGAGGGATGTTTGCAGGAGTCCGGACACGCGAAACGTCGCTCTTCGCCCTTTTGGCCCAGCCAAAAGGAAGGCCAAGCCCGCGCTTTTGTAGCATCCTGCACTGTTTCCGTGACAAAATCCCCCACTCTCTTCTTTCACTCTCCATCGCTCTCCGCCCAATTCCCGCTCTTTTCTCCAGCCTCTCCTTCATTCCACCGTCGACGCATGGAACCGTCGAAGAACCTGTCAGAGATGGAGCCGGCGGAGGTTGATGTAGACTCGACTAGATGGCGAGTCGTCGACGGCCTGATCTTTCACGGTACTAGCAGCAGGAACAAGAAATTCTGGTCGAGCAAAGATGCAAGACCGTAAGATCAGAAACTTGTGTCGAGTAGGTTAGATCGACTCCACACGCAGCAGCAACAAAATCCCTTCGGATTAGCAACAAAGATATTTGGTGTCCCCCGACATGGGACGTTTTCTGTAGTTTTATTGAACTCACGACTAAAACAAAAATCTGACCTGATACATCGGCCGTAGCCAGCCTTTTATATAGGCGTCACACGGCCAAACCGACCGACAAGAGAAACTAAAACGACACGGACTCTATATCAACTAATCTATGTTATACGTATAGGAATATCTCTCCTAACCATACTAAATAATGTTTTCCTAATAAAATAATACGGCTACGCTGATCACGTACATCTAACCCAACTTAACTAGGACTCTTAGCAAAGTGGAACCCCACTTGGAATTTCTCCAGCCAGGTTACAACTACATGGTGGTGTTCTGAAGTTTGGCTTGATGTCTTCCTTTCATGATTCAGCTGAGTGAATTTGAATACCAACAGAGCCAATATAAAGTATACACGAAGTCTGTGTAGATGCATGCGTTGGAGCTTTCAATTCCTTTGCACTGATACTATTGTGTTTTTCCGTATCTTGAACATATGGCACGACCCTGGATATCTCCATGGTGTTTCTCTCTTTTCTAGTAGCTATAACACCAATGACCGCATCATCCCCTCCTCCTTTAAGAGAAACCGTCCTCGGTTTCAATGTATTCTTCTCAATTTTCTTCTGCAACGAAACAGTGGCATCAACCTGGATTGTGCTATCAAACATTGGCTGCAACACACGCCGCTTTCCGGCCTCCCAAAAAGAATAAGTATTGGACCTCCCCTCATGTGTGGCACGTCGATCATATTGCCAAGGCCTCCCCAACAACAAGTGGCATGCATTCATTGGCAGAACATCATATATCACCGTATCAATATAATCGCCCACAGAAAAATGAAGACGCACCTTGTGAGTAACTTTCAACTCGCCCGGTTGATATAACCATTCGACGCAGTGTGGTTGTGGGTGCCTCCAAGTAGGCAATGCTAAGGCATCCACCAAGTCCTTGCTGACCGCTTTGGTGTAGCTTCCTCCATCTATGATCAACTTACAATTGGTGTTTTTGATTTGGCATTGAGTTTGAAAAATATTCCAACGTTGCCCCTTATCCTCAATGCGATCCTCTTGCACTCGCTGCACCATTAGTGAAGGATATGACTCAGCAGCTTCAAAACTCGCAACCACATTGTCATCATCCCTAGATTTTTCACTAGAAGTGTCAGAAACTGCCTCTTCATCACTAGCGGATGCATAGCCATCTCTCGTGAGCAACACTCTTTTCTCATTAGGACATTCACGCTTCATATGTCCCCTTCCTCCACACTTGAAACACTCTATGTCACTAGTGCGTCCGGTCGACTGTGCATTAGAATCAACCATCGACAGTCCTGATTTTGAAGCATCCTTTTGCATGGAACCATGAGAGCGATTTGATGATGTCGCCCTGGAGCTAGGACCGACATCCTCATTCTTATGCTGCGAGCGATGCCATGTGTTCAAAGTGGTACCGGGAACTGTGTTGACTTGGCGTCGCTTAATCTGTTGTTCCGCACGCACAGCTTGATGCACAAGATCTTGTAAGTTGTAGTAGACCACCATCTCAACACGATCTTGCACCTCGATATTCAGCCCGTTAAAGAAACGTGCCATGGTCGCCTCTGGATCCTCCGTTGTCCCTGTACGTATCATAAGCAATTCCATCTCCTTGTAATATTCATCAACACTCATATTACCTTAAGAGAGTCGCTGCAACTTGTTGTACATATCTCTTTTATAGTGTTCAGGAACAAAACGACGCCTCATGAATTCTTTCATACCTCGCCAAGTAGTCGGGCGATGTCTTGAACGAAAAATTTGATTCCACCAAATTAGCGCGTAACCGGTGAACTCAATTCCAGCAAGTTGAACTTTCTTCTCCTCGCTATAATGATGGGCATCAAATATTTGATCAACACGCATCTCCCACTCCAAATAGCCTTCTGGTTCGCACTTGCCGGAGAACGAAGGAATTGAAATTTTTATGCGCCCAATTCCATCATCCAAAGGCACATGCACAGCTTGACCAACTCGGTCATGCACTCCATCACGAACGGAAGTTTCAGGACGAGGCTCATAGTGTCGTGGTCGTGGAGCGTACCCTGCCTGGTCAACGCCATCATCGAAACCATCATCTCCAGCATGAGGTTGTGCCGCCAGACGGCGATCATGCACGCCGGCATGTCCATCGCGAGCTGGTGGTGCATAATGCAGTGGAGCAGCCGGAGCAGTCTGTGGTGGTGCAGAATTCGTTGCCGGCATATTGATGATGTCTGCCAAACCATCGAACCGAGTGATCAGGACATCTATTCTTTTGCCGAGCGCATCATGACATTGCTTGATGTAGTTGCATGTGTGGTCAAAACCATCCCGAATATTTTGCGGAATATCATCCGCATACACTGGACGTACTATTTCCTCAGAATCAACGGCAACCTCATCACCCTTATTGACCGAGGTTGACATCTTGATCAACACAGTACCGTGAACAACCTTAGCTCTGAATACCACTTGATGTAGACTCGACTAGATGGCGAGTCGTCGACGGCCTGATCTTTCACGGTACTAGCAGCAGGAACAAGAAATTCTGGTCGAGCAAAGATGCAAGACCGTAAGATCAGAAACTTGTGTCGAGTAGGTTAGATCGACTCCACACGCAGCAGCAACAAAATCCCTTCGGATTAGCAACAAAGATATTTGGTGTCCCCCGACATGGGACGTTTTCTGTAGTTTTATTGAACTCACGACTAAAACAAAAATCTGACCTGATACATCGGCCGTAGCCAGCCTTTTATATAGGCGTCACACGGCCAAACCGACCGACAAGAGAAACTAAAACGACACGGACTCTATATCAACTAATCTATGTTATACGTATAGGAATATCTCTCCTAACCATACTAAATAATGTTTTCCTAATAAAATAATACGGCTACGCTGATCACGTACATCTAACCCAACTTAACTAGGACTCTTAGCAAAGTGGAACCCCAGTTGGAATTTCTCCAGCCAGGTTACAACTACATGGTGGTGTTCTGAAGTTTGGCTTGATGTCTTCCTTTCATGATTCAGCTGAGTGAATTTGAATACCAACAGAGCCAATATAAAGTATACACGAAGTCTGTGTAGATGCATGCGTTGGAGCTTTCAATTCCTTTGCACTGATACTATTGTGTTTTTCCGTATCTTGAACATATGGCACGACCCTGGATATCTCCATGGTGTTTCTCTCTTTTCTAGTAGCTATAACACCAATGACCGCATGAGAGGTGCCAGAGGATCCGAGCATCACGCCGCCCGGAAGATCATCTCGGAGACGCGGCAAAATCGCCGCGTCAAAGCGAAGGCCGCAAAGGAGGAGAAACTGAAGAAGTGTCTGTCCGCCGGTGGGCTTGGTGGTGGCAATGGACGTGGTGGGCGTGGCGGACGGGGTGGTCAGCGAGGCCGTGACGAACGCCGCCACACGGGCGCGCCCACAGTGCAGACGACGTTGTGGCCGGAGCCTTACAAGCCTCCGTACAACTACGCCGCCAAGTAGCTCGCAAACCTCGCCGGTACGATTCCTTACATCGTCGATGTTAAGGCGACGCCACTCTTCTCCGAGTATTCTTCGCTGCCGCTCGTCCGGGCGAGGACGGCAAGTGGAGAGCAGATGGGTGTCCACGTGCTGTTTGTTGCAATGCCGAGAGCGGGGGAGCCGGTGTACGACGCAGACAGGGAGATGCTCGATAGCATCCACGATGGAGGCGAGGGAGGAGAAGGGGGTTAGACAGGCAGGTGGAAGACTCGGATCCCACCCAGTCCGGCAACTACCACCAGCAGCAGCCCTACACCTAGACGGCCATGCAACAGTCCTACACCCAGACCGACGATGACACACAACAACAACAACAACAACAACAACAGTATTGGGCTGCGGAGAGCAGCATCCGGAGGGGAGGGGGAGGAGGACGATGAGTCATATGATACAACCGGCGATCCGAAGAAGAAGGGTAGAGGAAAAAGCTTCAACATGCGGGAGTCCGAGTTGCTGTGCGGCGCATGGTTGGCCACCAGCCTCGATCTGGGCCATGGCAAGGAGCAAAAGGGCACAACCTTTTGGAGGAACATTCACATATGATTCCATCAGCACAAGCATTTCGCGCCCTACTCCTATACATTGATTTGCAACCGTGAGTGGAAGTCCCTCAACCATCGATGGTACACCATCCAAGAGGCCTCTCCAAGTATTGTGGGCACTTGAAGCATCTCATCGCACGGTGGCCTAGCGGTGCACAAATCACCGAGCAAGTAAGTTGATCACTAGCCAGATATGCTTTAGTATTGTTGATCACTAGCCGAGTATGCTTTTGTTTTGTTGATCACTAGCTGGATATGCTTTAGTTTTGTTGATCACAAGCGGCTATGCTTTAGTTTTGTTGATCACTTGCCGTATATGCTTTAGTTTTGTTGATCACTACCCGGACATGTATTGTTTTGTTGCTCACTAGACAGATATGCATTATTTCACTTTGTAGCCTACTCATGCTTGTGTGGTGTATAAGAAGTTGGAGAAGAAGTCCTTCGTCGTCGTGCATTGTTGGTTGAAGTTGAATGGGAAACCAAACTGGAACCTTTTCATTGCCAAGACCGCCGCTCAAGCCAACGAGGAAGAAACCGGCGGCCCTACCGACCCAGCCCAAGAACTACCGAAGAAGGTTAGACGAAATCTGCTGGGCAAGAAGTGGGAGGAGGAGAGGTCGAAGCGAGAAGGTGTGGTGGCCAAGATGATGGAGAGGTTCTAGGAGATATTGGCTAAGAAGGAAGAGGCTTGTGTGAGGCGCTCGTACATCAAGGAGGAGAGGAAGGCAGAGAGGTTCAAGCAGTTGATGAAGGCGATGGAGAAGAGGATCAAGCTCGAAGAGAGGAGGACCATGATTGAAGAGAGGAAGGCAGCGCTCGAGGAGAAGAAGGCCGTGCTCAAGGAAAATAGGGTGAAGAGCCGCCAATGCAAAGGACACCAAGATGTTGACCTTGAATATAGACTCTTTGGATGTCGACGCTAGAATCATCGTGCAATTCGTCCCCTGCCAGATGCTGGAGGGGCAGAAAGATGAGTTGGTGGCGGTGGAAGATGAGGACGTGATGGAGGCAGAGGTGGACGCCGACGCTGAGGATGCCTACGCGGCGGCGATGACACCTCCTTGATCGGGAAGCAGCTTGCTGGGATGGCCGGTCCGGCAGGGCAGAAATGCACGGACCGCACAGAGTGCCGGTCCGGCAAGGCAGAAATGTTTATGATGTCATCACATCTACTGATGGCCGAGACATCATCAAAACGCTTCTCTCAACACTACAAAAAAACCACTTCCATGATGATACATGTTTGTCACAGTAGGTCACGTTTTCTATCATGCATGTACATCCATGCCGATTTTATGACAGAATCAAGATAGGCATACCTGTGCTGTCGTAGAAGTGTTCCATGACAATACCAAAGTTATCATCACGGAAGTGTCCACTTCCATGACGATAAATGACGCGTCATGGAAGTGTTTTCGTCAGGGGTAACCGACACGTGGCATCCGCCGTAACAGGTCGCCGTTAAGTTATCGGGTTCCGGTTTGGATCCAATAACCCGTTAACAGCCCGGACCAATGGGGATTTTCCACGTGTAAAATTCTCATTCGTTGGAGGATCCACGTGTCAGCTCAGCGTTGGGACAAATGTCATCCACCCATTGTATGTGAGCCGCCTATGATACATTGACACGAGGCAAGGCCCAACATTGGCCCAATTAGGTGAAAGAGGCAGACCCAGTCAAAATTTGCAGGCCGACCCATATAGGACCTACTTGTGCCTGGTCCATTTAGGCCCACGACCCATACGAGATGTGCCAATTTGGCCCGTTAACTATTTAACACCATTGCAGCCCATTGTCAGTTCGAGCCCGTTAACAACCGCTATATATTTGGGATCAATATTGGCCCAACGTAGTTTCGTCCTGTTAACATCCCATTCAAGGGATGGGCCAATTTTCAGGATGTACGTCTTTCGGCCTTTTAGCAACCCATTTACGTGTTGGGCCAATTTCCAGCCCGGTATGTCTTTCAGCCTGTTAATGACCCATAAAGGAGTTGGGCCATTTGTAGTCCGACCCGAGTTTTGGCCTATTAACGGCCCATGCTCTTCATGGTCCAATCCCAGCCCGGTTTCTCTTTCGGCCTGCTAAAGGCCCACAACATAGTTGAGCCATATACAATCCGACCTGACTTTCAGCCTCTTAGCGGCCCATGCTCTTTATGGTCCAATAGCAGCCCGCTGTCTCCTTCGGCCTGCTAAAGGCCCACAATACAGTTGGGCCATATATAGCCCGATCTTAGTATCGGCCTGTTAACGACCCATGAAATCGAATGAGCCCACTTATTGCCCACTGATTTTGGCCTGTTAATGACCCGAGAGGTAATGGGCCAAGTAACTGTTGGCTCGTTTAAATTATAGCGGCCCAATAGAGCTTTTGGCCTGGTTATGGCCCATCCCTTATTGGGACCACTAAAGTTTGAACATGTCTGGAGGCAAAATTGGACAAGATGAAAACCGATCAAACAAAGGCCTAAAAGAATATTGGCACCTGCGAGCCCATTAGGGGGGCCCATTAAAGGCAGTGGGCCTCCATCCTTCATATAGGGCCCACGACGGTTCGTGCTAGCTATTAATTTCATTGCTTTTTTGGCTTCCTAGCGACCAGTTAAATGGAATGCGAGGCACACTAAGCAAATATACGACATACAAGAAAAAATGTAGCACATCCAACATATATTACAGGAAATTACATCCACTGGGCAATCAAAGATTGATGTTAGTGCAAATAAATGAACAGGACTTAACAATCTACAACCTCAGCGCGGATGACGCCCATAAGCATGTGAGCAAGTTCTTCCATCTTTGCTACACTGTCTCTGAAAACATTGATCAGTTGTTGTTGTGCAAGAATGTGCACCTCTGATTCCTCCATGATTTTCATCATTGCTTGAGCCAGTAATTGGTTAACAAACATACATTTTTTTTGTTGGATTCGAGATAGAGGAAACTAAACAGATTCAGATGGCAATTTCGACAGGCTTGTATTATTGATAATGGAGAGTGTCACGACCACTGCATCATAACATAAATTAGGAGGGGAACCGAACAAATTAATTTCCATATTACCTGCCCTAGAATTATTGGAAAGAAACAATGGGGTTGCCTTGATGTTTTCAGAATTTGTCTTCTTATCTTCAGCAGCATGCACCAAATTAACACACTAGCATTGCTATCTGATGTCTACTAGAACTATGTCGGTATTTCCCCAAAAAGGAAGGGATGATGTAGCACAGCGACGGTTGATATTTCCCTCAGTGATGAGACCAAGGTTATCGAACCAGTAGGAGAACCAAGCAACACTACGTAAACATCACCTGCACACAAGTAACAAATACTCACAACCCGACGCATTAAAGGGGCTGTCAATCCCTTCCGGGTAATGGCGCCAGAAATTGGCAAACGGACATGAGAGAGTTGTAATAAATTGATAGATCGAACGCCAAATAAAATAAAGTGCAACAAGGTATTTTTGTATTTTTGGTTTAATAGACATGAAAATAAAAGCAAAGGAAAATATATCGCAAAGGCAAATATAATAAGGAATAGATCTGGGGGCCGTAGGTTTCACTAGTGGCTACTCTCGAGAAAAATAGAAAATGGTGGGTGAACAAATTACTGTTAGGCAATTGATAGAACTCCAAATAATCATGACGATATCCAGTCAATGATCATTATATAGGCATCACGTCCAAGATTAGTAGACCGACTCCTGCGTGCATCTACTACTATTACTCCACACATCGACCGCTATCCAGCATGCATCTAGTGTATTAAGTTCATGGAGAAATAGAGTAATGCAATAAGAATGATGACATGATGTAGACAAGATCTATTTATGTAGAAATAGTCCCAATCTTGCTATCCTTAATAGCAACGATACATACGTGTCGGTTCCCCTTCTGTCACTGGGATCAAGCACCCATCAGAAAGCACCTCTTCCCATTGCAAGATAAATAGATAAAGTTGGCCAAACAAAACCCAACTATCGGAGAAGAAATACGAGGCTATAAGAAATCATGCATATAAGAGATCAAAGAGGACTCAAATA
This sequence comes from Triticum urartu, assembly GCF_003073215.2. Classification (NCBI taxonomy): domain Eukaryota; kingdom Viridiplantae; phylum Streptophyta; class Magnoliopsida; order Poales; family Poaceae; genus Triticum; species Triticum urartu. The sequence goes on along the minus strand of NC_053022.1, from coordinate 180,877,624 downwards.
AACTTCAGGGATAAAAAGATAGATCTAATCATAAACTCATAGTTCATCGGATCCCAACAAACACACCGCAAAAAGAATTACATCATATGGATCTCCAAGAGACCATTGTATTGAGAATCAAACGAGAGAGAGGAAGCCATCTAGCTACTAACTACAGACCCGTAGGTCTACAAAGAACTACTCACGCATCATCGGAGAGGCACCAATGGACATGATGAACCCCTCCGTGATGGTGTCTAGATTGGATCTAGTGGTTCTGGAACTTGCGGCGGCTAGAATTGATTTTCGTCGACTCCCCTAGGGTTTCTGGAATATTGGGGTATTTATAGAGTAAAGAAGCGGTTTGGGAGGCACTCGAGGTGGGCACAACCCACCAAGGCGCGCCTGGGCCTCCATGCATGCCCTGGTAGGTTGTGCTCCCCTCGGAGCACCCCCAGGTGCTTCTCTGGCCCATTGGATGTCTTCTTGTCCAAAAAATCCACAAAAAGTTTCACTGCATTTGGACTCCGTTTGATATTGATTTCCTGCAATGTAAAAAACAAGAAAAAAACAAGAACTGGCTCTTGGCACAATGTCAATAGGTTAGTACCAAAAAAATGATATAAAATGATTGTAAAACATCCAAGAATGATAATATAACAACATGGAACAATCAAAAATTATAGATACGTTGGAGACGTATCAGCATCCCCAAGCTTAATTCCTGCTCGTCCTCGAGTAGGTAAATGATAAAAATAGAATTTTTGATGTGGAATGCTTCCTAACATGTCATCTCATATTCTTTTCTTTGTAGCATGGACATTTGGACTTTTTATATGGTTCAAAGCAATAGTCTAGTTTTGACATGAGACTTAAATACTCAAGCATATCAACAAGCAACCATGTATTTCAAAATATCAACGCTAAAATAAGTTATCTCCAACCCATCATGCTCAATCATTGATCCATTCATGAAACACACTCGCATATTTGCTACACCCAATGCTCAAGTACAATCTTAGTGCCCCCTAGTTGGTGCTTTATAAGAGAAGATGGAGACTCAAATTAAAAATAAAAATTGCATAAAGTAAAAGAAAGGCCCTTCGCGGAGGGAAGTAGGGATTTGTAGAGGTGCCAGAGATGAAAGTGAAAAAGATAGAGATAAAAACATTTTGGGAGGCATGTTTTTCCTGTCAACGAGAACGATCGAGTAGTTCCCAATACTTTCCATGCTAGATATATCATAGGCGGTTCCCAAATAGAAATTAAAGTTTATTCCTTTTTCAACCATACTTTCACTTTCCATGGCTAGCCGTATCCACGGGTGCCTTCCATACCAACACTTTCCAAGGAATTTATTATTTGACAACATAAAGTAAATTCAATTTTCATTTCGGGACTGGGCATCCCTAATACCTTTGCATTACTCTCATGCAATGACAAGTGAATAAACACTCATCGTGAGAATAACATATCTAGCATGGAAATATATTAGCCACCCCCTACCGGTTCATGAGCGGTACGAGCACATAAAAGAGAAGTTTATTTTGAAAATTAGATATGGCACATACAAATTTGCTTAGAACGGCAAAAGAATACCGCATATAGGTAGGTATGGTGGAATCATGTGGCAAAACTGGTTTAAAGGATTTTGGATGCACAAGTAGTGATCATACTTAGTGCAAAATGAAGGCTAGCAAAAGATTGAGAAGTGACCAACCGAGAAACGAATAATCTCATAAGCGAGCATTAAGCATAATTAACACCGGATAATGCACCACAAGTAGGATGTAATTTCATTGCATAACCATTGACTTTTGTGCTTGCATAGGGAATCACAAACGTTAACACCAATAATCTTCAAAGCATAATTACTCATCAACATGACTCACATATCACATCATCATATCTCAAAACTATTACAAGGATCAACTTTATTTTGTCCAATCATCTTCATGAAAGTTTTTATTATAACCTTCTTGGATATCTATCACTTTGGGACTAATTTCATCTGTTGCTTTTGATAAGCTCAAACAAATATAAGTGAAGATCATGAGCATAATAATTCTTTCTCTCAAATTAATTTAAGTGAAGTAGAAGAGAATTTCTTAAAAAATTACCAACTCTCAAATAAATCTATGTGAAGCAAGAGAGTATTTCTTCAAAAATACAAAATCACACCGTGCTAAAAAAGATATAAGTGAAGCACTAGAGCAATTCCATAGCTCATAAAGTGTAACGCCCTCGATGCGGCTATATCTCCTACGTGTCGAAGCACGACTTAGAGGCATAACCGCATTGAAAGCAATGTCGCAAGTAAGGTAATCTTCACAACAACCCATGTAAATAGATAAAAGGGGAAATGATACATAGTTGGCTTACACTCGCCACGTCACACAAATACATGAATAACATTACAATCATCCAATACACTCATGGTCCGACTACGGTACCAAAATAAAGATCAATCCCCACATGCGACAAAGTCCCTGATCGCCCCAACTGGGCACCACTACTGATCATCTGGAAAAGACACATAGTAACGACGAGAGTCTTCATCGAACTCCCACTTGAGCTCAAGCGCATCGTCTGGAACGGTATCATCGGTCCCTGCATCTGGTTTTGGAAGTAAACTGTGAGTCACGGGGACTCAGCAATCTCGCACCCTCGCGATCAAGACTATTTAAGCTTATAGGTAAGGCAAAGGTATGATGTGGAGCTGTAGCAAGCGATTAGCATATATGGTGGCTAACATACGCAAAAGAGAGCAAGAAGAGAAGGCAAAGCACGGACGAACAACTATGATCATGTAACGACTCGAATCTGATAAGACTCGATGTCTCTGTGCTCACTGTGCTAGTCCCTGGATCGACTCGCTAGCACAAACAGTACATATGAATATCAAATAACAAGTGCATCATTTACTATAACGTATGATCTAGAATTTATAAATTATTACAAACTAAATAGCACATGGCTAACTTATTCAATAATAACAGCGGAAAGGTAGCATAATCAACGATAAGTCCATCAATGCCCACTAGAGAACATGTTGAGTGAAGACTCGCGACCCTACTGTATCTCACTGATCATCTGAAAATCCTGCAACATGATAAGTTGCAGCCACAAAGGGTCAATACATTAAATGTATTGGCAAATCACACAATATGATATAGCAAACCTACCTCCACAAAGCATTGTATGACAAACAAAACACACAAGTTAGTTTGGAGAAGAATGTCTTCACCTACCTCCACTACCTGAACTCACAACCGTCTCTAGTTTACTCGCCCAAGATAACCCAAAGATTCTAAATAAACATGACAAGAACTTCAAAAGTCTCTCAAGTGTGCTCTGTCAGTGGCGCATTCTCTAGGAACAATAGAGCGCTCTGCCAAGGACACATTCACCTGATTTAAGTTCCGAAAACTATACCTCGCCTCAAGTGCGCTCTGTCAATGGGCCATTCTCTAGGGACAATAGAGCGCTCTGCCAGTGACGCATTCACCTGGTTAATAATCCCGAGCCTACGGCTATAAACACTCACCACTTTCATGGATCACTCGACACATGCCCGTGTCTACCATACTAATTTGATCACACCATCACATAACACAATCAATACCAAACATAACACGAGATACACATATCAGGCCAAGCATATATCATAGCACCAAAATCACACTTGCATAGCAGAATATATGATGAGCAAAATCAAAAGTGCAAACTTGCCTTGAACGGTGCTGAAGTACTCTAACGATTAATTCTGATCCGCTTCACACTCTGGACAATCTATACGATTAACGGAGGCAACGATAAATAAACTATGCTCACATAACACTAAAATAAAGTAAACAGCAACGAATTCAAATAAAGACTTAAATAACAGAACATATTAGTAGGTATATATTATCTACATGCTGGTAGGATCACAATGCAAAAAGAATCAACTAATTTGGATCAACAGTTTGAAAGATATGGCCTCCGGAAGTTTGAATTCAAATTTAAACAAATTCAAATTTAAACAAATTCAAATTTGAACTGTTCAAAAATGTGAAACTTTTATTCTTCAATATTCTCCTGGTCACTACGAGTACACAGGAAAAAGAATCGATGAATTTGGAGTTACGGATCTCAAGATAAACCTAAATGAAAATTTGATACGGAATCTGCAAAGACCAATTATGCCATAAAAGCGTTCTAGGAAGAACTGTCGTGGCACTGTGGATGTGCCACGTGGCGCATGCTGATTGACTGGAGGGTGTTCGCTGCGATGGCTAAACAGCGGACAGCCTCTAAACAGCGCATACCTATTCGAGAGGAAAAAACAGAACATGATTTAATCTGGACCATTAGAGAGAGATTGGGCGGCTAAGGGCAGCTCACCGGAGAAGAACAGAGGCTGGGGCGGCCGGACTTGGACAAAACAGCGGCGCGGCGGCTCGGGCGGCGATGGTGGCGCCTGCTCCGGTGGTCTCGAGACTCCGGAGGGTAGCGTACGGGGCGCGGAGCTCGGATGCAGTCTCGAAGAAGTCCTCAGAGGCGTCGGGGGCGAACGGGGTTGACGGCAGAGGGTGGCTGGAGCTCGGGCGGTGGCTGTGATCTTCGGATCGAGGTCCTTGCGCTCGGTTCGGTACTCCCCTGTGCAAGATAGTGGGTCAAGGCGATAGAGGAGATCAAGGCGAAATTAACAGGGGCAAGAGGAGGTGCTGGGACCCACTGTAGGCGACGGAAACGACGACGGCGGAGGTCAGCAGCGGTGGAACTCCGGCGAGATCGCGAAATCAACCTAGGGCACGGGAGACTGCGATTTTGGCGAAAAATCAGACAAGCCGGACGTGGGGGGTATATATATGGAGGTGGGAGTGCAAAGGATCGATCGAATCGATCGATTCGATCTCGGTTTGGGTTCGGTAGCTCCAGTGTTCGTGATGAACACGAGTGGTTGGAGGAGATGACAAGCGGGACCCGGTTGGCAGCGGCAGAGAAAGAAAAAAAGATAAGAAAAAGAAGAGGCTTGCGAGGTGGGCTGCGGCTGTGCGAAAATAGGCCGGCTTGCCTAGCTGCTGCGTGCGGGGCGAAGGAAAGGAAATGGGCTGCGCGCTGCTGGCACTACGCGGCCCAATGAACAGTGATCTCAGGCTGAGCAATTATACTGAACAGGAGGTCTATTTGGCTAAACCAAACTACATATAGATTCCTAAAATCACCATAACACACAGTAAAATGTTACTACTAATATTGAATAGAGTGAAATTTTTTAAAACACATATGCACCTTTGAAAAGATTATATTTTATGCAATGCAATCACATAAAGAGCATTATAACAACTCTAAAATAACTTTGAGCTTCAACAATGCCAAACTAATCTATGTAAACTCCAGAATATACTCTTAGCATTCTCCAAATATAATTAACAGGGGAGAAGTCATATTATCTCCACTCCAAATATATTGCCTTGAGTTGGAAAACACTTTTAATATTCAGAAAATTTAAATAAGCATAGAAATCATGATGAAAAGAATGATCCTATTAACATTCCAAATTTTAAAAATTTGGGATGTTACAAATCTACCCCCTTAAAATGAATCTCGTCCTCGAGATTCGAGTTGGCTAGCAAAGGTTAAAGATGGGTACTTGATATAATCCATACTCCAAAATATCGAGGCTTACTCATTGCATATTTCCTTGACATGAATAGATATGATGCATCAATACTGAAAGAACGGTCACAATACTTTGATCTTAATTAAGAATCTTACCAAAGACTGATGCATTATCTGGTCTTCCTACCCTTGTGTGATTCACATGTCCACTTTCGAAGTGATCAATCTCCTTCTCTCCAGAGTTCCCATTGTCATAATTCATTTTCTTCTCAGGACAGTTTGTTGAATAGTGTCCTGGGTTCCTGCATCTGTAGCAAAGTAACTGGCTTAGATCCTTCTTTGTGGGCGTCGAAAGTTCGTGGTCGTTGTTGCCATTCCTCTGAGCATTGTGGTTGTGACCATTGTTGTTGTGATGATTATGCCCATCATGGTTATGACCATTATAAATGTCCACTCCCGAATCATAGTACTCAGAAGATGCTAACGAATTACGGTGCTTCCGTTGTCCTCCAGAGTTGAAATCTGTGTCACTTGCCTTCCTCTTGCGGTTCTCCACCTCTTGAAACTTGCCTTCAAGTACAATAGCCTTATCAATAAGCTCCTGACAGTTGTTGAATGTTGCCACTGTCAACTGAATACTCAACTCATCATCCAGACCTTCAAGAAACTTCTCCTGTCTAGCTGCATCAGTGTTAACATCATTAGGGGCATAACGCGCAAGATTATTGAATTCCTCCACATATGCATTCACAGTGCCACCTCCCTGACGCAAGCTGCAGAACTCCTTCTTCTTCAGACTCATGGCACCAGCAGACACATGTGCGGTGCGAAAACCTGCCCGAAACTGCGCCCAAGTGATAGTAGCAATAGGATAAGTGATCAAGTAATTGTCCCACCATGCTGCGGCTGGTCCTTCTAACAAATGAGAGGCAAACCGCACTCTCTCTACATCAGTGCAACCAACTATCTCCAAATTCCTATTAACTGAGCGAAGCCAATCATCAGCCACAATAGGTTCAGGGGTGCTAGAAAACCTCCGAGGATTCAACCTCAAGAAACGAGTAAGGGCATCAACTTGTTGTTGTTGTTGTTGTTGTTGTTGTTGTTGCTGTTGTTGTTATTGTTGTTGCTGTTGTTGCTGTTGTTGTTGTTGTTGTTGTTGTTGTTGCTATTGTTGCTGTTGCTGTTGGTGTTGCTGTTGTTGTTGTTGTTGTTGTTGTTGTTGTTGTTGTTGTTGTTGTTGTTGTTGTTGTTGTTGTTGTTGTTGTTGTTGTTGTTGTTGTTGTTGTTGTTGTTGTTGTTGTTGTTGTTGTTGTTGTTGCTGAACAAGTAACTGGATCAACTGAGTTTGTCCCTGAAGCAGCTGCTGCATGTATGGCGGTATGTCATTATTGTTGTTGTCTCTTGAACCACTGCCTCTAGAGTTACACCTTGGTGGCATCTGATGGGTAAGCAGGGGTGAGATATAGACAGAAATAGGTCTAAGGGGAAAAACACTACCCATATGTTCATGATAGCAACTAAAACTTCAACAACAACAAAAAGAAACACTAAATTCAGGGGCAAGAGGAGGTGCTGGGACCCACTGTAGGCGATGGAAACGACGACGGCGGGGGTCAGCAGCGGTGGAACTCCGGCGAGATCGCGAAATCAACCTAGGGCACGGGAGACTGCGATTTTGGCAAAAAATCAGACAAGCCGGACGTGGGGGGTATATATATGGAGGTGGGAGTGCAAAGGATCGATCGAATCGATCGATTCGATCTCGGTTTGGGTTCGGTAGCTCCAGTGTTCGTGATGAACACGAGTGGTTGGAGGAGATGACAAGCGGGACTCGGTTGGCAGCGGCAGAGAAAGAAAAAAAATAAGAAAAAGAAGAGGCTTGCGAGGTGGGCTGCGGCTGTGCGAAAATAGGCCGGCTTGCCTAGCTGCTGCGTGCGGGGCGAAGGAAAGGAAATGGGCTGCGCGCTGCTGGCACTACGCGGCCCAATGAACAGTGATCTCAGGCTGAGCAATTATACTGAACAGGAGGTCTATTTGGCTAAACCAAACTACATATAGATTCCTAAAATCACCATAACACACAGTAAAATGTTACTACTAATATTGAATAGAGTGAAATTTTTTAAAACACATATGCACCTTTGAAAAGATTATATTTTATGCAATGCAATCACATAAAGAGCATTATAACAACTCTAAAATAACTTTGAGCTTCAACAATGCCAAACTAATCTATGTAAACTCCAGAATATACTCTTAGCATTCTCCAAATATAATTAACAGGGGAGAAGTCATATTATCTCCACTCCAAATATATTGCCTTGAGTTGGAAAACACTTTTAATATTCAGAAAATTTAAATAAGCATAGAAATCATGATGAAAAGAATGATCCTATTAACATTCCAAATTTTAAAAATTTGGGATGTTACAGATCAAGAAGTGATCCTAGAACAACCTACGTCAAGCATTACTCCAACACCGTGTTCACTTCCCGGACTCCGCCGAGAAGAGACCATCACGGTTACGCACGCGGTTGATTCATTTTAATTAAATTAAGTTTCATGTTATCTACAATCGGACATTAACAAATTCCCATCTGCCCATAACCGCGGGCACGACTTTCGAAAGTTCAAATCCCTGCAGGGGTGTCCCAACTTAGCCCATCACAAGCTCTCACGGTCAACAAAGGATATTCCTTCTAATGGGAAGACCCGATCAGACTCGGAATCCCGGTTACAAGACATCCTCGACAATGGTAAAACAAGTCGAGCAAGACCACCCGCTGTGCCGACAAATCCCGATAGGAGCTGCACATATCTTGTTCTCAGGGCACACCGGATAAGCTAAGCGTACGGGAGCCAACGTAACCCAAGTTGCCAAGGGACGGCCCCGCACGGTGCTCTGGGTTGGACCAACACTTAGAGAAGCACTGGCCCGGGGGTTTAAAATAAAGATGACCCTTGAGTTCGTGAAACCCAAGGGAAAAAGGCTAGGTGGCGAATGGTAAAACCAAGGTTGGGCCTTGCTGGAGGAGTTTTATTCAAGGCGAACTGTCAAGGGGTTCCCATTATAACCCAACCGCGTAAAGAACGCAAAATCCGGGAACATATCACCGATATGACGGAAACTAGGGCGGCAAGAGTGGAACAAAACACTAGGCATAAGGCCGAGCCTTCCACCCTTTACCAAGTATATAGATGCATTAATATAACAATATAATATAGTGATATCCCAATAATAAACAATGTTCGAACAAGGAACGATCTCCAATCTTCACCTGCAACTAGCAACGCTATAAGAGGGGCTGAGCAAAGCGGTAACATAGCCAATCAACGGTTTGCTAGGACATGGAGAGTCAGAGGTTTGACATGGAAATTTGGGAGGCATGATAAGCAAGTGGTAGGCATCGTAGCATAGGCATAGCAAAAGAGCGAGCATCTAGCAAGCAATGATAGAAGTGATTTCGAGGGTATGATCATCTTGCCTGCAAAGTTGTCAGAGTTGACTTGATCCTCGTAAGAAAACTCAACGGGCTCCTCGTTCGCGAACTCGTCTCCCGGCTCTACCCAAACAAGAACAACAAGTAAATGGAACACAATCAACCACGTGCAATGTTCAAACAACTTGATGCAAACATGGTATGATATGCGGGGTGCGATATGTGGTGCATATGCAAGATATGACAAGGAATGATTGAACCTGGCCTCAACTTGGAAATCCAAGAGTTTCACTGGAAAGGTGAGGTGATTTCGGTTGAAATCGATATAAAGATCACCGGAATCGGATGCACGGTTTGGAAATGGCAAGCAAAACAAATATGGCACCGGTCTGCGATAATCAGCAAGTGACCAACTAAATTCAACAAAAGATGAACACTGAGCTACGGCTAAATCATCCATTAACAGGTTCAAACAAGCATGGCAAAAATGCAAATGATAACAGGTTTCAGACTTAGTGAAATTAACACAAGTCCGGAATTTATCATCAGGAAGCACACTTTAGAGCATGAAAACTACATGCTACAGGAACTTAACATGGTAAATCAAGGCATGGAATGAAGCTACTCAAAGCACTTAACAAAAGTCCCTTAGTGACCTTGAGCCAAAAGGGATCAGAAAATACAATTGCAAGCATGTGAACAGGGCAAAAATATGAACAGATCTCAGACTTAGGAAAAACTGGAGCATGCAAATCAGTTAACGAGTAGGCATGTTTACGAGCTCGATGCACTCACTACAGAGAATGGCATGAAAAACTAAGTATACACCCATCAAGAAGACATGCTATAGGAGCTAGACATGGCAAGAACAAGAACATAGCATGCACGGATCAGCAGCAACATCCTCGGCAAAATCGCTAATCATGTCAACAATCTGCCATGATTCACGAAATAGCAAAAGTAGAGCTCGATTGACTCAAGCTAGATTGCTCCATAAATGCAAACAAATACATTAATGGATAGAGAACCACAATGTTAATAAAACATCCTTACCGATCATCCTCAAAAGAGGCACAGATCACTAGGAAACAACATGAACATATGGCATAACGACAAACTCAGGACAAGGACTTAGAGAAATTCTAAGTCCCTGAAATCAGCATTACCGATTACGCTACTTTGCAAGCTTGAGCTAGTCACCACAAATATCACAAAAATACATGGCAAGCACCTTTGTAAAGATGGCATGGCGTATAAGAAAATACATGTAGAGCTCAGGGGCATAGCATGCACACATTAAACATGGCAAAAATGACAAATATCTATTTGATGAAACGGATCTGACAAATTCACCACATAGCCCTCTTCCAACAGCATTTAGGGCATCAATATGAGCTCAAATGAAAATAATACGATGAGATGAAATGATGTACTCGTCGAGACGAACATTTTGATATGCTACACGCACAAATCGGAGCTACGAATGCAGAGTTATAGCATGTGCAAATATGCAAAAAATACTGAAACGGGGACAAAAAGGTCAACCCTCAGATCTAGGGTTCCTCGCGGACACGCAATCCGAGGCCACTCCGGTGAGGTTTTCTTGCTCCGGCGAGGTCTCCTTGCTCCGACGAGCTCTGCAAGGCGGCGGGGAGGTGAAGGAGAGGCGAGGTCGGCCTCTCCCCAGCCGGATCTGATGGCGGCGGCGGCTTCGGTCCCCGACGGTGGCTCGGGAGGCGCTGGGAGCCGCGGAGCTGGCCAGCGGTGAACTCCGGCCGGCCTGCAGGGAGCGGGGCGGCGGAGGAGAAGGGAGCGGGGCACGGCCCGGGGCGCGCGGAGGAGCCGGGCCTCGGGGGCTCTCCCTGGGCCCGGGCGGGCCGGCAGCGAGAGGAGCACGACGATGTGGGCTCGCGGGCGGCGGATGAATTAGGTGGCGCCACGTGGCGGTGGCGGAAGGAAAATGGACATGTCCGTCGGCGTGGTATTTGTCTGGTGCGTGAGGAGAGGGAAGGATCTAGGGTTTGCCCGAGAATTTCGGGGAGTGCCCTATTTATAGAGGTAGAGGGAGCTAGGAAGCTCGAAATGGAGTGCGGTTTGCGGACACGCGATCGCGATCGAACGCTCTAGATGATGGAAGGGTTTTTGGTGGGTTTTGGGCCAAATTTTAAGGGTGTTGGGCTGCAACACAAACGAGGCCTTCTCGGTCCCTCGGTTAACCGTTGGAGTATCAAACGAAGTCCAAATGGCACGAAACTTGACAGGCAGTCTACCGGTAGTAAACCAAGGCCGCATGGCAAGTCTTGGTCCAATCCAGAAATTTTTAACCCCCACACACGAAAATAAGTAGAAAGGGGCACCGGAGGAGATAGGAGCGCCGGAATGCAAAACGGACAACGGGGAAAATGCTCAGATGCATGAGACGAACACGTATGCAAATGCAATGCACATGATGACATGATATGAGATGCATGACAAAGATAAAAACGCACACGAGACAGAAACCCGAACCCGTGGAAAATAAAATAACTTAGGCCGGAAACGGCAAGAGTTGGGATACATATAAGGTAAATTACATCCGGGGTGTTACATAAAGATTTAAGTGAAGCGTAGAGAGGAATTCTAACAAGTCATGGCATAATTTTGGCTGTCTAAAATAGGTGTGTCCAGCAAGGATTCAAGACTTAAAACAAAAAGCAAAACAAGCAAAGACTCATATCATACAAGATGCTCCAAGCAAAACTCATAGTATGTGATGAATAAAAATATAGCTTCGAGTAAAATACCGATGGTCGTTAGAAGAAAGAGGGGATGCCACTCGGGCATCCCCAAGCTTAGTTGCTTTCTTCTCTTTGGATAATAGCTTGGGATGCCATGGGCATCCCCAAGCTTAGGCTCTTCTTACTCCTTATTCCTTCATCCATCGTAACATCACCCAAAACTTGAAAACTTCAATCACACAAAACTCATCAAAACCTTCGTGAGATCCGTTAGTATAAGACAACAAATCACTACTATAAGTACTATTGTAAACCAATTAATATTTTATTCTTGCATTATATCTACTGTATTCCAACTTTTCTATGGAAAAAACTCTTCAAAGAAAACCATAGAATCATCAAAACAAGCACACAACACAAAGAAAACAGAATTTGTCAAAAACAGAACAGTCTGTAGCAATCTGGATATTTTGAATACTTTTGTAACTCCAAAAATTCTGAAAACTTAGGACCACGTGAGAAATTTCTATATTAATCTTCTGCAAAAAGAATTGTTATTTTATCACGCTCCTGTTAAAAATGAGAATTATTTGCATGAGTGCAAAAGTTTGTGTTTTTCAGCAAGATCAAATCAACTATCACCCAACATAACCCTAAAGGCTTTACTTGGCACAAACACTAATTAAAACACAATAAACACAATCATAACAGTAGCATAATTTTTCAAACACTCAAGAACAGGAAGCAAAAGGCAAAAATAAATTTTATTCATTGGGTTGCCTCCCAACAAGCGCTATTGTTTCAGGCCCCTAGCTAGGCATAAAGCAAGGATCTAAGTTTTGTCGTCCTTGTTCTCCAACTCTTCAATCAAGCACTTAGAATTTTTCAGAGATTTAGCATATAAATTTTCAATGACAATACTTCTAGGGATAAGTTTAAAGAATTCATTCTTTCCCAAAGGATCTCTTATAACTTCAACCAAATCCGGGTGAATACTAATCATATTAAGATCCTCTTTACCGTTATTACTAGAAGTTGCACCCTTGTTCTTAGTAACTTGAGTAATCTTACCGATCTTTACGGGAGGTTTTTCAATAGTTTTAGCGGAAGCAAAAGCCGTGCTCAAATTACTAAAGATTTCTTCCACTTTATTAATCCAAGACGGGCTTTCTTCAATTCTTTCATGAATTATGGTCCCCTTTTCCTTTAACAGCTTAAAAACTTCTCCTGCTTTTGACCCAATTTTAGTAGCAAAATTATGCATCTTTTTATCTAAGTTTTCAATATGCTATTCAGTAAGCATTTTATTTTCAATAGCATCTAATCTTTCCATGACATGCTCAAGAGCCAAAGTTGTTTCATTAATCATAAGAGGTGGTGAGCCTACTAAATTTCCCATAGCATTAAAAGCATCAAGAGAGGGACACATCAAGAAATTTTCACCGGTAATTGTATCAAGGACGAATCTATACCGAGTGGTGATTCCCACATAAAAACAGCGAAGAAGAACAACAGTAGATTGCTTACGAATAGATCTATTATGAGCATTACAAATCCTATAGCAAGCATCTTTTAAATTATCTCCTCCCCTTTGTTTAAAGTTGGGAACTTTGTTCTCGGAAGTGCACGCAATAGAGTAAGAACTATCCATAACGACAAGAATAGCAAACAAGATTGCACACAAAAACAAATTCGACAAGAAAACGGCGAACGGAAAAGAGGGTGAATAAAACGACAATTTTTTGTGAAGTGGGGGAGAGGAAAATGAGAGGCAAATAGAAAATAATGTAAATTGCAAGGAGATAAGATTTGTGATTAGGAACCTAGTAGATGTTGATGATGTCTCCCCGGCAACGGCGCCAGAAATTCCTTTTGATGTCTGCTAGAACTACGTCGGTATTTCCCCAAAGAGGAAGGGATGATGCAGCACAACGACGGTAGCTATTTCCCTTAGTGATGAGACCAAGGTTATCAAACTAGTAGGAGAACCAAGAAACACTACGTAAACAGCACCTACACACAAATAACAAATACTCGCAACCCGACGTATTAAAGGGGTTGTTAATCCCTTTCGGGTAACGGCGCCAGAAATTGGCAAACAGACGTGAGAGAGTTTGATGTAGGGTGGAACCCTAGATGGCCGATCTTTCACGAAAGGAGCGGATCCCGCGACGAACACGAGGAGAAAACACAAGGGGAAACACGAGGGGAAACACGATAGAATCACTCCAACCAACAAGAACGATCACACATTTGCTAGATCGTCAAACACATAAGAGATATATGATCCACGATCAACTAAGGACGATACAAGTAGCACGATCTTATCCGTGAGGAGGTCTTGGGGTTCTTCCCGTGATGGGGTCTTGAATCCACTTGGGGGATCTTTTCCGAGGAGGCGCGATCTCCGAGGAGAAGGTAACCAAGTGGATGAGCGAAGCTCTCACACAAATATGAGCTAATCCTTTGCTAACCCTAGAAAAGTGGTGGAGTCATTTATATAGGCAAAGGGGCGAAGGGGTACATGGGCTTCGGCCCAACACGAACACACAGGTGGTGGTCTGGATGATCCGGACGGGCAACCGGATGGTCCGGGCTTCAGGGACCCGGATGATCCGGGAGGGGGTCCGGACAAGGCGAGTAGGCGGGCGGCATCGTCGGCGGCCCGGATGTCCGGAGGGTGGTCCGGATGTCCGGCTGGGGTCCGGATGATCCGGGACATGTTCGGATGGTCCGGCTTCCGGGTGTAGCTTCGGGTGTTCTCGTGCCTCCACTTATCCGGATCGTCCGGGCTATGTCCGGGTCGTCCGGGACCTCATCCGGACCATCCGGCCAGCCTGGGACTTGGCTGATTTCTTCTTCGTCTTCACGCATGTCTTTTGCTTCCGATCCTTCTTGCTATTTAGATTCTCCATGGCTAACTCCTTGGTACCTGAGTATGCATAGTGTGTCCGTTTAAGGTAGTAGCCATGTCTCATGTGCATCAAAGTGGAATTGTGAGAGGAGAGATGTCACCTTGGTTTCGAGAGCTCTTGCATGTGCTCATGTCATGGGTCTTCTAGGCACTTTGTGAGATGATGATAGGTCCATGGGGATGACCTTGGGATGCTCCGCATCATCTCCCCTCCCTTGGAAAAAAATCCATCCTCGGATCGAATTCTTCATCACCATGGTAGGGAGATAGATCGTTGACGTTGAAGATGTCGTTCACGGAGTACTTGTCACGTGGGATGTCGATCTTGTAGGCGTTGTTGTTGTAGCGTGCAAGCACCTTGAATGGTCCATTGGCTCATGGTAGAAGCTTGGACTTGCGCTTGTTGGGGAAGCGGTCCTTGCGAAGGTGTAGCCACACAAGATCTCCGACGTTGAATATCATTGGTTGCTTGTTGACGTTGAGCTTGGTTGCGAGGTGTTGTACTTGGCACTTGATGGTGTTCCGTGTATCTTCATGCATCTTCTTGAGATGTTGCACCTGTTCACTCGCGTCCATATTGATGCGCTCTTGTAGTGGTAGCAGAAGAATGTCCAATGGGGACAACGGGTTGAATCCGTAGACGACCTCGAAGGGGGACTTGCCGGTAGTCGAGTGTCTCGCTCGGTTGTAGGCGTACTCGGCGATAGGTAGACACTCCTCCCACTCCTTGATGTTCTTCTTGATGAGCACGCGAAGTAGAGCAGAGAGTGTGCGGTTGGTGACCTCCGTTTGGCCATCAGTTTGAGGATGGTGAGCCATGGAGAAGAGTATCTTGATTCCGAGCTTGGCGCATAGGGTCTTCCAAAAGTAACTCAAGAACTTGACGTCATGGTCCAAGACAATCGTCTTTGGAACTCCATGTAGTCGTAAGATTTCCCTACAAAAGAGATTGACAATATGTGAAGCATCGTCTATCTTGTTGCAAGGAATGAAATGAGCCATTTTGGAGAATCGGTCCACAACAACAAACACAAAATCCTTTCCATTTCTAGTTCTAGGCAAACCAAGCACAAAATCCATGATAATATCTTCCCATGGTTGGTATGGAATTGGGAGAGGCATGCAAAGGCCATGAGATTGTGCTTTAGACTTAGCTTTGCGACATGGTGAGCATCGGTTGGTAAAGCGGTTGACGTCGCGGAACATCTTAGGCCAAAATTAGTTCTTGGAGAGCATAGTAAATGTCTTGTTGCGTCCAAAATGTCCCATTAGTCCTCCTCCATGAGATTCTTTCAAAAGTAATAGACGAAGAGAAGACTTGGGGATGCATAGTTTGTTAGCTCTCATAATATAACCATCTTTGATGTAATATCGTTCCCAAGATGTATGCGTCAAACATTTGGCATAAGGAATTGCAAAAGTAGCATCATGTGAATACAAGTCTTTTATGTGCTCAAAGCCAATGACATTCAATTCAAGTTGAGTACCAAGCATGCATATACGGGAAAGCGCACTCGCCACAACGTTGTCTTTGCCTTTGATATACTTGATGATATAAGGAAAAGACTCAATAAACTCACTCCACTTAGCATGACGCTTGTTCAACTTGGTTTGACCCTTATGGTACTTGAGCGTTTCATGATCGGTATGGATGACAAATTCATGGGGTCGAAGGTAATGTTCCCATTCACGTAAAACGCGGACTAAAGCATATAGCTCTTTGTCATAGATGGCGTAATTGAGTTGCGCTCCGGAGAGTTTCTTAGTAAAGTAAGCTATGGGGCGCTTCTCTTGTGTTAACACACCTCCTATGCCATTACCACTAGCATCACAATGAATTTCAAAAGGTTTGTCGAAGTTTGGTAATGCAAGCACGGGAGCATGGGTAAGAAAATTCTTAAGCTCATTGAAAGCGGTATCTTGGGATGGTCCCCAAACAAAAGGCGCATTATTCTTGCTCAAAGCATGCAAAGGTGAAGCAATAGTGCTAAATTTTTTCACAAATATACGGTAGAAACCGGCTAAACCAAGGAAGCTACGCACTTGTTGCAAGTTGGTTGGTTGTGGCCAAGTTTTAATAGCATTGATCTTAGATTCATCAACATGAACACCCTTAGAGGACAAAACAAAACCCAAGAAAACAAGCTTATCAACGCCAAAATGGCATTTTTCCATGTTAGCATAGAGACACTCTTTTCGAAGAGTTTGCAAAATGGTTCGAACATGGGTGACAAGATCTGTGAGAGATTTGCTATAAACAAGGATATCATCGAAGTAGACCACAACAAACTCACCAATGTAAGGGCGAAACACATAATTCATAAGACGCATGAAGGTACCGGGTGCTTCCAATAAACCCATAGGCATGACTAACCACTCATACAAACCAGACTTTGTTTTGAAAGCGGTCTTCCATTCATCACCCTCTTGTATGCAGATTTGATAGTAACCACTTTTAAGATCAATTTTGGAAAAAATAGTGGCACCGCTAAGTTCATCTAGCATATCATCAAGGCATGGAATGGGATACCTATAGAGAACGGTGATAGCATTGATAGGTCTACAATCAGAACACATGCGAAAGCTACCGTCTCTTTTTGGCACAAGAATGACCGGAACGACACAAGGACTCAAACTTTCACGCACATGTCCATGATCTATGAGATGTTTTACTTGCCTTTGTATTTCTTTGGTTTCTTCGGGGTTGATGCGGTAGGGGGCCTTGTTAGGAAGAGGCGCTCCGGGGATGAGGTCGATTTGGTGCTCGATGCCTCGTACTGGAGGTAGACCCAGAGGTAGCTCGTCGGGGAAAACATCATGGAATTCCTGCAATAGAGAAGATAACACCAAAGGTAGATCGTGAGAGGTGTTAGCTTTTGGTGCCTCATCCTTGCACAAAAGGACATAGTGCAAGACACTTGATGGGTTCTCATACACTTCCCTCTTCTCACCTTTGGTGGCAAAGAGGACTAAGTTCTTGTCATTCATCGTGGAGACACTCAATTTGGGCTTGTGGCGCTCACTCTCTTTTTGGTGGTTCGCTCTCTCACTATTCTCTCCATGATGGGTGGCTTGCTTGTTGGCGATCACTTGGCTTGGAGACATAGGACGCAACACATACTCCTTCCCTTTCATTTTGAAGCTATAATGGTTTGTGCGCCTGTTGTTGTAACACCCTCGATGTGGCTATAGCTCCCACGTGTCGAGGCACGACTTAGAGACATAACCGCATTGAAAGCTATGTCGCAAATTAGGCAATCTTCACAACATCCCATGTAATATAAATAATAAAGGGGAGATACATAGTTGGCTTACACTCGCCACGTCAATCAAAGTGCATAAATAACATTACAACATTCAAACACTCATGGCCCGACTACGGCGCCAAAATAAAAGATAACCCAACATGCGACACGGTCCCGATCACCCCAACCGGGCACCACTACTGATCATCAAGGAAAGACACGTAGTATCGGCGTGAGTCCTCGTCGAACTCCCACTTGAGCTCAAGCGCGTCATCTGGAATGGAGTCATCAGGCCCTGCATCTGGTTTGGAAGTAATTTGTGAGCCACAGGGACTCAGCAATCTCGCACCCTCGCGATCAAGACTATTTAAGCTTAATAGGTAAGGCAAGGTAAATATGTGGAGCTGCAGCAAGCGACTAGCATATATGGTGGCTAACCTATTCGCAAATGAGAGCGAGAAGAGGAGGCAAAAGCGCGAACGAGTAACTAGAGGGCAACCTGCGGCAAGCATTACTCCAACACCGTGTTCACTTCCCGGACTCCGCCGAGAAGAGACCATCACGGTAACTCACACTGTTGATTCATTTTAAATAAGTTAAGGTTCAAGTTATCTACAACCGGACATTAACAAATTCCCATCTGCCATAACCGCGGGCACGGATTTCGAAAGTTCAAATCCCTGCAGGGGAGTCCCAACTTAGCCCATGACAAGCTCTCACGGTCAACGAAGGAAGAGACCTCCTCCTGAGACGTTCCGATCAGACTCGGTATCTCGGTTCTACAAGACACTTTGACAAGTTAAAACAAATCCAGCAACACCGCCCGAATGTGCCGACAAATCCCGATAGGAGCTGCACATATCTCGTTCTCAGGGCACACTCAGATGAGCCAGCCTTCGGGTAGGCCATCCCAGAGTTGCCCCTTGTAACCCCGGACATCGCTCGGTGGGACCAACACTTAGAGGAGCACTGGCCCGGGGGGGGGGGGCTAAAATAAGATGACCCTCGGGCTCCGGAAACCCAAGGGAAAAAGAGGCTATGTGGAAAATGGTAAAACCAAGGTTGGGCATTGCTGGAAAAGCTTTAATCAAGACGAACTATCAAGGGGTTCCCATTATAACCCAACCGCGTAAGGAACGCAAAAATCCGGGAACATAACACCGATATGACGAAAAACTAGGGCGACAAGAGTGGAAAAAAACACTAGGCGAGAGGCCGAGCCTTCCACCCTTTACCAAGTATATAGATGCATTAAGATAACATGTCAATATAATGATATCCCAACAAGTAAATAATGTTCCAACAAGGAACGATCTCCAATCTTCACCTGCAGCTAGCAACGCTATAAGAGGGGCTGAGCAAAGCGGTAACATAGCCAATAAACGGTTTGCTAGGACATGGTGGGTTAGAGGTTTGACATGGCAATTTGGGAGGCTTGAAAGCAAGTGGTAGGCATCGTAGCATAGGCATAGCAAAAAGAGCGAGCATCTAGCATAGCAAAGATAGTAGTGATTTCGAGGGTATGATCATCTTGCCTGCAAAGTTGTCAGAGTTGACTGGATCCTCGAAAGCAAACTCAACGGGCTCCTCGTTAGCGAACTCATCTCCCGGCTCTACCCAAACAAGACAAACAAGCAACAAGGACACAATCAACCACGTGCAAAGCTCAAACAACATGATGCAAAGATGGTATGCTATGCGAGATGCGATGCGGGATGCATATGCAAGATTTGACAAGGAAAGAATGAACCTGGCCTCAACATGGAAATACAAGTGTGCCACTGGAAAGATGAGATTAAATCGCTTGAAAACAATATAAAGAACGCCGGAATCGGAGTTACGGTTTGGAAATGGCAAGCAATTCAAATATGACCACGTTCTGCGATTTACAGCAAGTAGTCATCTAAACGCAAGAAGATGAACATGCTACAGCACCCAAACATGGCATCAAAATACATGGCAGGGATCCATTCATGATGCTTAACAAAATACTAGCACTAAGATACGGCCAATTCATCCATTAACAGGTTCAAACAAGCATGGCAAAAATGCATTTGACAAACAAATTTCAGACTTAGTGAAATTAACACTTGTCTGGAATTTCATATCAGATAGCACTCTTTGGAGCATGAAAACAATATGCTACAGGACCTGAACATGGCAAAGTAAAGCATGGCATGGAGCTACTCAAAGATCTTAACAAAAGTCCCTTAGTAACCTTGAGCCAAAATGGATCAGAAAATACATTTGCAAGCATGTGAACATGGCAAAAACATCATCAGTTCTCAGACTTAGTGAAAACTGGAGCATGCTGAAACAGATATCAAGTAGGCATGTTTACGAGCTCGATGCACTCACTACAGAGCAAGTCATGACAATATAAGCATACACCCATCAAGAATAGACAAAATTCAAGCTATACATGGCAAGAACAATAACATAGCATGCACGGATCAACTACAACATCCTCGGCAAAATCGCTAACAAGTAGACAATCTGCCCAGATTCACGAAATGACAAAAGTAGAGCTCGATTGACTCAAGCTAGGGTGCTCCATAAATGCAAACAAAGACATGGATGGATAGATCACTACAAGATTAACAAAATATCCTTACTGATCATCCTCAAAAGAGGCACGGATCACTAGTAAACAACATGAACATATGGCATATTGAGATAAACAGCTCAAGGACTGTGTGGAAATGCTAAGTCCCTGAAATCAGCATTAACAAATGCTCCACTTTGCAAGCTTGTGCTAGTCACCACACACATCACAAAAATACATGGGTTGCATCTCTGAATAGATGGCAAAACATATAACAAAACTCATGTAGAGCTCAGGGGCATAACATGCACACAATAATCATGGCAAAAATGACAAATATCTAATTGGAGTAGCAGATCTGACAATTAACTCAAATAGCATTCTTCTAACAGCATTTCGGGCATCAAGATAAACTCAAATGAAAATGATGCAATGAGATGAAATGATTTACTCTCTGAGACAAACATTTTGATATGCTATATGCCCAAAACGGAGCTACGGATGAGGAGTTACGACACGATGAACATAGCAAATTATTAGGGTTTCAGGGATAAAAATTCAACCGCGAGTTTTAGATCTCACATCTGGCACTGTAGATGCACTGTAGCAGCTCGAGGTCACCGGCGAAAATGGAGCTGTGGTGGCCGGACTTGCCGTGGTGTTGAGGAGGAAGGAGAGGGAGCCGGATGGGGAGGACGGCGAGGCGCGGTGGCGCGGCGTACTCCGGGAGGCGTGGTGGCGGCGGTGGTCGGCACCGGCGGGAGGAAGCAGCCGCGGCGGAGCTTGCTCCGGCCGGCGAGGTGCGAGGCGGCCGGCGCGGCTCCAGTCGCCGGCGTCGGCGGAGATGGTGGCGGGGCGGGGCGAAGAGGGAGGCGGGGCGAAGATGGTGGCGGTGGCTGCGATGGGCCTCGGGGGCCCGGCTCGGGCCTCCCGGGCCGACGGCGGAGGAAGGCGGCGATGGGCCACGTGGCGCGCCCCGGTTGGCCGGAGGCGGCGGCGGACGTTATCCGGCCAGGGACGGACGTGTCCGGCCGGCGCGAGGTGTTTTTTTAGGGTTTCGAGGAGGGGATCCGAGATTTGGAATGAGGGGTCTATATATAGGCATAGAGGGAGCTAGGAGAGTCCAAATGAGGTGCGGTTTTCGGCCACGCGATCGTGATCGAACGCTCTAGATGATGGAGAGGGTTTTGGGCCAAATTGGAGGGGTGTTGGGCTGCAACACACACGAGGCCTTTTCGGTCCCTCGGTTAACCGTTGGAGCATCAAACGAAGTCCAAATGGTACGGAACTTGACAGGCGGTCTACCGGTAGTAAACCAAGGCCGCTTGGCAAGTCTCGGTCCAATACGGAAATGTTTAATCCCCACACACGAAAGAAAGGCTGGAATGACCGCCGGAGGAGAACGAAGCGCCGGAATGCAAAACGGACAACGGGGAAAATGCTCGAATGCATGAGATGAACACGTATGCAAATGCAATGCACATGATGACATGATATGAGATGCATGACAACGATAACAACACACGGAGACAAAAACCCGAACCCGAGAAAATAAAATAACTTAATGCCGGAAACGGCAAGAGTTGGAGTACATACTGGGTAAATCATATCCGGGGTGTTACAGTTGTGGATGACGCCTCAGTCATATTGCCATGGCCGTCCAAGAAGGAGGTGGCAAACGATCATCGGAAGGACATCACACTCCAAAGTGTCTTCGTAAGCTCCGATTTTGAAGGAGACTTGTACTCTATGCTCGACTTGGATAGTGCCGGAGTCGCTTAGCCATTGAACCTTATAGGGGTGTGGGTGCTTTGTCTTGGGCAATTGGAGCTTGGAGCAAAGTTATTCACTTGCTAAGTTATGGCAACTCCCTCCATCGATGATGACCTTGACAGACCTTCCATTGATGCCGGCCTTGGTGTGGAATATATGGCATCGTTGGTCCTCATCTTGTTGATGTTGAAGATTCAAGACCTTGGAGACAACAAGAGCGGGACTTGAATCTTCGTCACAAAAGACTTGATCCTCTTGATCTTTGTGCACTTGCCGGTGCATGGCCACTTGCTCAAGTTCTTCCATTTCACCTTCACTCATGGAGTCGTTTATACCATCGTTGTTGAGGATCATGGTGCGCTTGTTGGTACACTCAAAGGACTTGTGGCCTCGACCGCCGCATGTGAAGCATTTGAAGGAACTTGTCTTGATGGTCTCATCGGTTGGGGTAGAGGATGATGAAACTCTCGGCTTGAAGTTTCTTGTAGTAGGAGGATGACTTGAGGTTGTTGAAGCTTTCTTGTAACTCGACTTGTCGGCGTTGCTTGTAGAAGGCTTGGTTGATGTAGAAGGTGTTGTAGTCATTGAAGCTTGGGTGTTGGATAATCCATAGGACTTGGATGACAACTTGGCATACTTGAATTCATCTTGCACTTGGTGTTCCGCTTTTGTAGCTTGATGCACTAGCTCGATGAGGTTTGAGTACGGTTGGAAGTCGGTGATCTTCTTGATAGGATGATTGAGTCCATTCAAGAAACATGCCATAGTTTGCTCATCATCTTCTATGACATTGGCTCGTATCATGGCAATCTCCATTTCCTTGTAGTACTCTTCAATGCTCTTGGTTCCTTGCTTGAGGAGTGGAAGTTTCTTGAAAAGGTCGCGGTTGTAGTAGGTAGGCACAAAACGTGCTCTCATGACATCCTTCATTTGCGCCCAAGTAGTGATGGGTGGTTCACCTCTTGCCTCACGGTGCTCAGTGACTTGTTCCCACCAAATTAGGACATAGTCTTGGAACTCAAGGGATGCCATCGCGATCTTCTTCTCTTCTTCATAGTTGTGCAAACACAAGATTTTGTCAACTTTCAATGCCCATGATAGGTACTGTTCGGGATCATTGCTTCTGAAAAACTTGGGCATGGTGAACTTTAGCTTGCCGTAGCGTTGCTCTTCATTATGTTGGGGTCGGGGATGATGACGCCCATGTTGTTGAGGATTGGCAAACTCGTGTTGCTCTTGGCGAGGCGGGTTGTCGACCTCATGTTGCTCTTGTCGTGTAGGATTTCCATTGTCTTCATGCTCTTGGTGAACTTGGGGTTATTGTAGAGCTTGTGGAGGGGCTTGTCGAGCTCGAGGACGAACTTGAGGAACTTGACGATGTGCACGTGATTGGTAAGCCCTCTCTTGAACTTCATCGCGAAGGGCTTCTTCTTGTTCACGCCGATGGCAGTTGCATGTGGTGACGGCATGACTTGAATCTCGAAGGGAACGTTGCACCTCAATTGCTTGAGCTGCATGTAGTTGTTGTTCTTGGCGTTGTGCCTCGACATCTTGTGCATCTTGGTGGAGGCATGCTCGATCCCTCTTCTCGTTGGCGTTGGCGTTGCCGTTCTTGTGCTTGCTCGAGAGTAGCTTGGTTTTGACGATGTCGATGTTCTTGCACATGAGCTTTCTCTTGAGAGTCTATGTGTCGTAGAGTGTTGCAGTTTGCATGGCGATCTTGACGCGCGGCATGACGAAGAGTGTTCGATGTCGGTGTAGTTTAGCCAGAGATGGTGTAGTTGGAGTGTCGACTTGAGCGGCTCCGTTTTGATGAGGATGAAGTGGAAGAAGAGCGGTTGAGCAACAAAGCACGAATCTCATCCATTCTTGCATCAATCTCTTGCTTGTGATTGTCGAGCTTGTGGTCAAAGTAGTCTCTTGTACGTTGCTTGGATAGTCGCAAGTCGGTAGCAAGATGGTCAATGCGGTCACTCATTGCTTGTTGCGCTTGATGCAAAGCACGTTGTGCACCAAAGAGGTGGCTCTTTGTGACGAAGGAAGTCATGTCGTCGTCTTGCTCGAGTAAGAGTGGGTTGGTAGAAGTACTTGGCCTATCCATCATTCCAAGGAAAATATGTGAGTGGTAGAAGGAGACGAACAATACCAAATGTACCTTGACCGAAGTTGAAGGTGGATCAATGATCACTCCAATGTGGAACAAGGAAATAGCACAATTGGTACCAATTCTTGTCAATTCTCACACCTACACAAATAATAGCTTATGGTGGAGCTTGGTTAGGATGGTGGCACAAAATTTGATGTGAAAGTAAGCAAGACTCAATAATGTTGGAAAAGATTCACAAATTCGCGAATGCAACAAGTAGACCAATAGCAATATGTGGCACACGGAAACACAACACACGGAAAGATAAATGGGGTCGTGCAACCAAGAAATGAGCCAAAATGTGAAATCCATGAAAATTCTCTTGTTGCACAACACTAGAGAGACTCTAGCACGATTGCACAAAAGGCGGATACGAGACTTGTGCACAACCTACTAAGAAAAAAATGCAACTTCTTCTATCCCAAGTATGCTATATGTGTAGTGTTCCGGTGGTATGATCCAAGATGATCTAGTATGGCAATCTTAATGTTGTATGATTCTATGGTTCTTTCTTAAAAGCTCTTTGCTTATATTTCCTCTTTTGCTTAAAAGCTTGTTTGGATCCTTGTGTTTGAGCTCTTTTATCATGCAATGCTTCACGAACCAAGATAGTAATTGTATATGCGATTGTAACTTTGTGACACAAGATATGATACCAAGGTATGCACCAATGATATGGTATGTATGCTATGGGAAGTATGATCAGTAATGTGCACAAGTCATGTTGCCGGCAATACTCAAAGGCTAGTCTCGATGGGTAAGGTACACAAAAGTAAGGCTATGGTGGCTATCAATGTAATGGCAAGGAGTGGACAAAGATTTCATCGAAGTTACCGTCCTTGCATACGGTTGATGGTGTCACGAAACCAAGATGAGGTTACCAAGAAGGTCTTTGTTGATGACGCGTCCATGGCGAAGATGAGCGGCGGTGATGTCGATGTCGAACCGTTCCTAGTTAGCCTAAACACCCTAGGAAACGATCAACCACAACTCAAATTCTCAAAACCAAATGCGTCAAAATTTGTCGGGGTTTGTAGCGGTCAAGTGGTGGTAAGGTTTGGTGTATCGAAAGGGTTTGCGAAAGTTAGGTGGTGGAGGTGTAAGTGGGTATGCGGAGGCGTAGGTGGTGGGGGTAAAAAACTGCAGAAAAGCAGTTTCGGCAGAGATAGCCGGATGATCCGGGCCAGGAGCCGGATGATCCGGGACAAGGTCCGGATGATCCGGATGGGTCAACTGTGCTCAGAGATGGCTCGGGATGAACTCGAAAACGGGGACAAATTCGAGGATTTCATGGATTTTGGATGGATTTCGAGGTGGAGATGGTGGGGAAAGCTAAGATCCACTTGCAACACAACAAATTGACGGATCAAAACCAACAAAAATTCATCAAAACTCACAAATCACAATTTTTTGGATCTATATTTGTGGGGATTTTCGAATTAGGACAAAAAACAACAAAATCAAGCTAGCAAACACAACGGGGAGGCTCCGAAATCATGATAAACGTGGCTCTAGATACCAAGATGATGTAGGTTGGAACCCTAGACGGCCGATCTTTCACGAAAGGAGCGGATCCCGTGACGAACATGAAGAACACGAGGGGAAACGCAAGGGGAAACACGAGAGAATCACTCCAACTAACAAGAATGATACAAATATGAGCTAATCCTTTGCTAACCCTAGAAAAGTGGTGGAGGAGTCGTTTATATAGGCAAAGGGGGCGAGGGGGTACATGGGCTTCGGCCCAACATGCACACACATGTGGTGGTCCGGATGATCCAGACGGGTAGCCGGATGGTCCAAGCTTCAGGGACCCGGATGATCCGGGAGGGGGTCCGGACGAGGCGAGTAGGCGGGCGGTGTCGTCGGCGGCCCGGATGTCTGGAGGGCGGTCCGGACGTCCGCCTGGGGTCCGGATGATCCGGGACATGTCCGGATGGTCCGGCTTTGGGGTGCAGCTTCGGGTGTTCTCGGGCCTCTACTTATCCAGATCGTTCGGGCTAGGGTCCGGATCGTCCGCGTTGTGTCCGAATCGTCCGGTGAGCCTGGGACTTGGCTGATTTCTTCTACGTCTTCAGCATGTCTTCCGCTTCCGATCCTTCTTGCTCCTTAGCTTCTCCATGGCTAACTCCTTGGTACCTGAGTATGCATAGTGTGTCCGTTTGAGGTAATAGCCATGTCTCATGTGCATCGAAGTGGAATTGTGAGAGGAGAGATGTCACCTCGGTTTCGAGAGCTCTTGCACGTGCTCGTGTCATGGGTCTTCTAGGCACTTGGTGAGACGATGATAGGTCCATGGGGATGACCTTGGGATGCTTCGCATCAGAGTTGTAATAAATTGATAGATCAAACGCCAAATAAAATAAAGTGCAACAAGGTATTTTTGTATTTTTGGTTTAATAGATCTGAAATTAAAAGGAAAGGAAAATATACCGCAAAGGCAAATATAATAAGGAATAGACCCGAGGGCCGTAGGTTTCACTAGTGGCTTCTCTCGAGAAAAATAGCAAATGGTGGGTGAACAAATTACTGTTGGGCAATTGATAGAACTTCAAATAATCATGACAATATCCAGGCAATGATCATTATATAGGAATCACGTCCAATATTAGTAGACCGACTCCTGCCTGCATCTACTACTATTACTCGACACATCAACCACTATCCAGCATGCATCTAGTGTATTAAGTTCATGGAGAAATGGAGTAATGCAGTAAGAACGATGACATGATGTAGACAAGATCTATTTATGTAGAAATAGACCCCATCTGGTTATCCTTAATAGCAACGATATATACATGTCGTTTCCCCTTCTGTCACTGGGATCAAGCACCGTAAGATCACCCATCACAAAGCACCTGTTCCCATTGCAAGATATATAAATCAAGTTGGCCAAATAAAACCCAAATATCAGAGAAGAAATACGAGGCTATAAGAATCATGCATATAAGAGATCACAGAAGACTCAAATAAATTTCATGGATAAAAAGATAGATCTAATCATAAACTCAAAGTTCATCGGATCCCAACAAACACACTGCAAAAAGAATTACATCATATGAATCTCCAAGAGAACAATGTATTGAGAATCAAACGAGAGAGAGTAAGCCATCTAGCTACTAACTACGGACCCGTAGGTGTACAAAGAACTACTCACGCATCATCAGAGAGGCACCAATGGACATGATGAACCCCTCCATGATGGTGTCTAGATTGGATCTGGTGGTTTTGGAACTTGCGGCAGCTGGAATTGATTTTCATCGACTCCCCTAGGGTTTCTGGAATATTGGGGTATTTATAGAGTAAAGAGGCGGTTCGGGAGGCACCCGAGGTGGGGACAACCCACCAGGGCGCACCTGGGCCTCCAGGTGCGCCCTGGTGGGTTGTTCTCCCCTCGGAGCACCCCCCAGGTGCTTCTCCGGCCCATTGGATGTCTTCTGGTCCAAAAAAAATCCACAAAAAGTTTTGCTGCGTTTGGACTCCGTTTGATATTGATTTCATGCGATGTAAAAAACATGCAAAAAACAGCAACTGGCAGTTGGAACTATGTCAATAGGTTAGTACAAAAAATGATATAAAATGACTATAAAATGATTGTAAAACATCCAAGAATGATAATATGATAGTATGGAACAATAAAAAATTATAGATACATTGGAGACGTATCACTATCATTTGCCAGGTCAGATAAAAGGAAAGCAACATTGACACAATGAAAGTTTGGGCAACCAGACCACACCAGCCTACACCATATTAACACAATATGGCACATCTATCATCATCCAGGTAAGGTAATAGGAAAGTAACATTGACATAATGAATGATTTGGCAACTAGACCACAACACTAGAATTTAGTAATGTGCATGATATGAGATAGTACACTGATGCAGCTTAGTATGCAAAACTACCAGGCAATTTTCCTTACTAAAATCAACATTGTCACCTTTAATTATACATTTTGCTACAAGCAAATTTAGATCAGATACAGGTTGGATTCACGCCGATTAATAAAATACAAGATGATGTAAAAATATAGTGATATACAACAGGTACTTACATCAACATTGGAGCACAGATAATTCCCACAAGATACTTTCCTCGAACATGTTCCCAATTTAGAAAGTCTCCCGTCCTTTAAGCTTACTTTCTAAAAGAGAAATGGGTAAGAAACATATATAAAATATTATCTGAATGCTATAAATTTCATGATGTGAGTATACGCACACGATCCTTAGAAAGGAGTTGACATATTTTTGCTGGACTGGAGCGGACTAGTTCTTTAGCCATTGGAATCTACTTATTATCAGGAGTAGTTGGGTTTCTCTGTGCTGGAGCAGTATCTATGAACACTGGAGTTGGTTTACTATCTCCGGGCATTTGTATCTTTTGAAAAGACCTTGTTTGTAGCCCTTCAGATTCTAACATAGCCGTCTTCCCCTTGCATGCCTTATATAGAAGAATGGTGCTTCAGTTATAAAATATGCTACGACAGAGAGATGAAATAGGTACTGAAGAATAGAAAGGCATGACATATTGACATGTATTCCCTCCATTCGGAAATAAATGGATGTGTCTAGGCATATTTCGGTTCTAGATACATCTATTTTTATCCATTTCCGCGACATGCAGTCCGGACAGAGGGAGTATGATGTAAGAGCTAGCGATATGACAAGACAACACAGTAAAACAAACGCTAATTGAATGTAAAACTGTATGATAGTTGAATAGGCACAGAAAAACACAAAGGCAACATATGCGTGTATGATTGGGAAACTAAGATGGCATTGTAACAGACCAGTAGAACACCACTTCAATGTAAACAAAAACTGATACGGTAGACGGATGGAGTACATACTGATGAATAACAATGCATAAGATATTCAGAAGCATGATGTCCAAACTAAGCAGATGTCATGGCGACAGAGTAGAATGACAGTACTAGAATTTGAAAGCATGTTATCATGAATGGAATAGGTACTGAAAAACAAAAAGGCATGACATATTTACATGCATGGTCAGCAGGCTAAGCACATGGCATTGCAATAGAGTAGATGCACTCCATGATATTATATGCATGATGTACCCATATCACGGGCCAATTTATAGCAAGGACCTTGTGGGGTGAATAGGATTCATCATCTTTCTACAAGTCTTCTGAAGAACTGCCTTTAACTGTTCCATCATATTGGGTATTATTGACGTCAAGTTTGTTGGCCTTACATTGCTCTGCGAGGTTCTTGTGGATATATCAGTGTGTGCAATTATATCTGACATGCATGGAAGACAACTAGTAGTTAGATTATGTAATGAGTGCCTGTAGGAGATGACATAAATAGTAGGACTGGACTTAACTAGCAGCAACAGGTCTCAAAAACTAAAGGGAGAACACAGATGAAAGCTTATAGAATATGTATTGTTTGTACTCGAGATTAACTAGATGGCACACAAAAGTATTAAAGAACAACAACATAGGTAATACTAGAAGTGGTATAATCACCAGCCTATGGGATAGCATTGGCTGATGGATGATATCTATGGAACAACGCTAACTCCTGAACACATCAGTTATCTGAACTACGGAACAACGTTAACTCCTGAACATTAAGAGATCAACATGAATATACAGTGACATGTGATAATCTATTTTCCATGCTTAGTTGAATAACAAAGCCATAAATGTTGCACACAACTAAGATGAGGGTATAACCTATCTGGCCTCCATCCATAGGAGTGAGCATCATCTGCTAACTTGTCGATGGCCTTGCAGTTGTTGTGGCTGTCCATGTCGAGCACGCACATTCGAGGCAGTGAACTGTTGAGTGGGGACTATAGCTCCGTTCTGGTGTATGCTTCCCTTGTTGGAGCAGCTACGGTGAGAAGGAAGACAGTGTGGCTGAAGATGCAGAAAACACATAATGTTAAGAACGACACATATCTCTGATCTGAAGAAATACACTAGGAGATCAACACTAAGGTACGGGACTGGTCACACGTCTATTGACTGAAAACTAAATTGGGGTCACATGATATTATTTTATTTTGGTACTGTCCGATCTACGCTGGATGGCTGGATGGCTGTCTTGTGCCTCCCGGCTGACACTGTTTAGAATCTTCCCCGAAGAGCCAATGATCACCGGTAGAGCAGCCTGGCTCCACCGTCCCTGGCCGTGAGAGCTCCGACCAAAAGCCTGCTCCTCGCCCCACCGCACTGCCGTGGTTGCGCCGCCCCCGGCCAAACCACGAAGACCCGCTGTCATCCAGATCCGACAGCGATAGTACCTTCAACCCACACAACTCTAAGATAGCCACCTAAGTGTTGCTTCCACGACGAACATGTGCCCCCGCACCCCTACGATAGACACTAGCCAACCGGCAACCTAGGAGATCCGCCACCTCGAGGGGTGCTGCTTCCCATTGGAAATCTACTGGCCTAGAATAAAAATTTAGGTGACTGACGCCTAAATAAAGTGATTTAAGATGAGTGTACAACCTATCTTGTGGCCCGGTGAAGGAGACAACTCCAGCTGCCGAGTCGGTGAGGCCGGCATGGTTGCGGTGGCTCTCGATGGTATGAAAGCAGATATGTCATAATGGTCGATGGCTGCAGGGAAGCAGCGTCGGGTCCCTGGACCCGTCCGAAGTTGGAGACACTCCAGCACCATGCACAACGGCGTGGGTGAATCGGCTCCGGCACGGTTCACGCGGTCGTCGTCAAGGCAGCTCTGGCAGCATGAAGTAAGAGGCACACGACCCAGTGCACGACGGCAAACGGATAGCGGCTCCAGCATTGGGGAGGAGGGCGGCGGTGAATTTGGTGCGATGGGGGCACCATGGAGGAGGGGCTGTTGTTTCGTAGCCGGGGAGAAGGGAGTTCTAGGGAGAAGGTGATTTGGTGCCCATGATGTATGAATGGGGAATTGGGAGGGGGAACCATGTCTTACGGACGCATTTGTCTGAAATGTGGGGGAAGTTACAGTTCTACCCCCGCCTTTTGGCTTCTGGGCTTGGGTCTGTGTCTTGAGGGTCGGGGATACTATGGTAGCTTTGCTTCTCCCAAATAGGGGTCGCGAGTGATTTTGGGCGAGGAGGGCATGTTTTGAAATAGTGGACGTGAGTGATTTTGGCATAGGAGAGGGTGTTTTGCCGCCCATGGTTTATGAATTATTCAGCGCTTTCGATTTCGACCGAGGAGAGGGTGTTTTGCCGCCCATGGTTTATGAATTATTCGGTGCCTGCGATTTCGGCCGAGGAGAGGGTGTTTTGTCACCCATGGTTTATGAATTATTCACCACCTGTCATTTCGACTGAGGAGAAGGCGCACTTGGATGAAGTTATGAACCTACCCTCGGTGTACAACGGGCCAATTGATGCGTTCCCACATACGTCGATAATTTCACGTCTCCCATTTATTTGCTCGGGCGAATTCCACCAAGAAGAGGGTGTTTAGCGGTTCGTTCAAATTTTGGGAGAACGAGCATCCACGTCTACCTTACCAAGTCGATTTGAATCAAAATTTTCAATATTAGCTTGCCACTTATTTTTTAGATGGTGAGATGATGCTCAGAACTAACGCGTTTTATATACTCGTTGCTAACGATTTACTATATGACAAATAGTTGACCCACTCAAAAATGGGAATCAAACCCAAAATGAAATATCTCGATTCAATGAAATAGCTCATTCACCCGGTCAAAATAGTGGACTAAATCCAAAATTGCACACCTCAAATGAGTAGCATGTTGTATTATAGTACTCCATGAACATGCTGAAAGTCAAATTAATGAACTTGTTTGATACGCATATCTCTGTTCATGTGTGGATTGCACACACCATGTTCTCCAATTCAAATATTTGAATGCAAATGTATATCGAAACATGGTTTATATCAGTCTTCAATGCATAAACACGACCTCCCCCTCTCCCCGACTCCTGTTCTCTCTCTAGCCGACAATCTTCGTTTCTATCGCACGCATACAAACACAAACCTTGTCGGTCCCTCTCTCTCTCTATCTCTATTTGTCTCTGTAAGTGCATCTAGTGCCACCCCTAGTTGGTTTTGGAGCATTGACGACAAACCTAGTTGAGGGACTAATGTGTTTGTGAGAATTGCAGGATAACACAGGTAGAAGTCCCTCATTGATTCGGTTTTCCTACCAGAGATGACCCCTAAAAATGTATGAAGACATTGAAGTCAAAGGTGGTATATGAAGATATTCACATTGAAGACTATGACAAGAGAAGACACCACATGAAGCCTATGGAGCTCGAAGACTTAGATCTTTCGTAGTTCTTTTTCTTTTGTGTTGAGTCATAGGAACCACCGTACTGTTAAGTGGGGTCCAAGAGAACCAGTCAGACTGACTGAAGTGATGCCTAACCAAAAACCTATGTCTTCGAGTGAAGACTATGAGAGCGAATCTTGTCCAGAGTCGGACAAGTCAGCTTTGCTTGTAGCCCAAGTAAAGTTGCCGTGTGAGTTTGAAATCTGACCGTTGGAACACGTGTCAGTTCCTTAGTGACCCAGGGTCATTTCAGACAAATCAGGTCGGGTTGCCAAGTGGCTATAAATAGCCCACCCCCCACAACCATAAACGGTTGGCTGCTCAGATTGAGAGAACGGCTTTTGTCATTTGAGAGCAACCCACCTCGAAGCCTTTGAGAGAGAATTCCTTGCGAGGATAAAGCCCTAACCACCCAGAGCCAGAGAGAATTGGGCATCACTTAAGTCTTCTTGTCTGTGTGATCTAAAGACTTATTACACTTGAGGACTGTGCATCCTCCAGCCGGTTAGGCGTCGCGTTCTGAGCATCCAAGAGACATTGTGGATTGCCGGTGAACGAAGTCTGTGAAGGTTCGGGAGTCTACCTTGAAGACCTACCAGAGTGATTGGGCGAGGTCTGTGTGACCTTAGCTCAAGGGGAATACGGTGAGGACTGGGTGTCTTGAGCTGCGTGTTCAGGACTGGGTGTCCGGGACTGTGTGTCCTAAGGTTTAAATACCTAGCCGCCCCAACCAGACGTACAGTTGTCACAACAACTGGAACTGGTCCAACAAATCATTGTCTTCAACGAGTCACTGGTTTCATCTTCCCTTCCCTTTACTTGCTGTTGCTCCTTGTGAAGTCATTGTATGTTTGCACTATCTTTTGTCTTCATAGAGTGACTGCATGTTCTGTATGGCTTCATAATATCTTCCTACCTGATCCTTACTACATTGCTGCTATTAAGTCATTGTGCTTTCACTTCATTGAATACTTGACTATGGCTTGTCTAGTGTAGTCTACCTTCCGCTGCATGGTAATAGGTTTATTTCTATCATTTGTCTTCATAACTTCCACGTTTTGAAGACTTTCATAAAAATCGCCTATTCACACCCCCTCTAGTCGATATAACGCACTTTCAGTCTCTTCCTCTCTTTGTTGGTCTTTTTAGTTCGCATGCACACTCCATGTATAGGTCTCTCTGGCACACAATGTATGATATCTAGTCCAAGCTAAATATCTAGGGTGCACTCATCGTACGCACACAAATTCCCTAGCTCATTGTCCGTAACTCTCTCACGTACCACTCTGCCGTCTCGGGGCTATCCCCTCTCTCTCTCGAACTCTCCATCTCCCTAGGTCACACATACACATGCATATCTAACTCACACTAGATAGACCCATCTAAAACTCTCTCTCTCTCTTTCCCTCACTCTCTCTCCATCTCACACGCGCGCGCACACACACACACACACAATCTCACGCCTAGCTAATTATGACTGTCTCTCACTCCATTATAGGCACAGGTGATACGTCCATTTTGCATCATGTTTAACTACTGTTATTTATAATGTTTTATGCATAATAATGCTTCTTGGAGCAATTCTAATGCCTTTTCTCTCATAATATGCTAGGTTCACAGAAAGAGGGAGAATACTGGCAGCTGGAATTCTGGACCTGAAAAAGCTACGCCAGGCCACATATTCTCCACATCTCCAAATGAGCTGAAACTTCACGGAGATTTTTTATGAAATATATAAGAATTATTGGAGCAAATAACTACTAGAGGGGCCCCACCAGGTGGGCACAACCCACCTAGGCATGCCAGGGAGCCCAGGCGCGCCCTGGTGGGTTGTGCCCTCCGCGGCTCACCTGCAGTGCCCCTATTCTGGTATATAAGTCATTTCTACCTAGAAAAAAAATAAGGCGAGGACTTTCGGGACGAAGCACCGCCGTCTAGAGGCGGAATTTGGGCAGGAGCACTTTTGCCCTCCGTCGGAGCGATTCCGCCGGGGGAACTTCCCTCCCGGAGGGGGAAATCATCGTCATCATCATCACCAACAACTCTCCCATGTCGGGGAGGGAAATCTCCATCAACATCCTCAACAACACCATCTACTCTCAAACCCTAGTTCATCTCTTGTGTTCAATCTTTGTACCAGAACCTTAGATTGGTGCTTGTGGGTAACTAGTAGCTAGTGTTAATTACATCTTGTAGGTGATTACTATATGGTTTATTTGGTGGAAGATTATATGTTCGGATCCATTATGCTATTTAATACCCCTCTGATCTTGAGCATGATTATCATTTGTGAGTAGTTACTTTTGTTCTTGAGGTCACGAGAGAAATCTTGTTCCAAGTAATCATGTGAACTTGATATGTGTTCGATATTTCGATGGTATGTATGTTGTGATTTGATAACCCAGAAGTATAGGGGATCGCAATAGTTTTCGAGGGTAGAGTATTCAACCCAAATTTATTGATTCGACACAAGGGGAGCCAAAGAATATTCTCAAGTATTAACAGTTGAGTTGTCAATTCCACCGCACCTGAAAGACTTAATATCTGCAGCAAAGTATTTAGTAGCAAAGTAGTATGGATGTAACAGTAACGGTGGCAAAAGTAACAGTATTGGTTTTGTAGTGATTGTAACAGCGCAACAAAAAAGTAACTAAGCAAAGATCAATATATGAAAAGCTCGTAGGCATTGGATCAGTGATGGATAATTATGTCAGATGCGATCCCTCATGCAATAGTTATAACATAGGGTGACACAGAAGTAGCTCCAGTTCATTAACGTAATGTAGGCATGTATTCCGAATATAGTCATACGTGCTTATGGAAAAGAACTTGCATGGCATATTTTGTCCTACCCTCCCATGGCAGCGGGGTCCTATTGGAAACTAAGGGATATTAAGGCCTCCTTTTAATAGAGTACCGGACCAAAGCATTAACACATAGTGAATACATGAACTCCTCAAACTATGGTCATCACCGGTAAGTATCCCGATTATTGTCACTTCGGGGTTAACGGATCATAACACATAATAGGTGACTATAACTTGCAAGATAGGATCAAGAACTCACATATATTCATGAAAACATAATAGGTTCAGATCTGAAATCATGCCACTCGGGCCCTAGTGACAAGCATTAAGCATAGCAAAGTCATAACAACATCAATCTCAGAACATAATGGATACTAGGGATCAAACTCTAACAAAACTAACTCGATTACATGATAAATCTAATCCAACCCATCACCGTCCAGCAAGCCTACGATGGAATTACTCACGCACGGCGGTGAGCATTAAGAAATTGGTGATGGAGGAAGGTTGATGATGACGATGTCGACGGATTCCACTCTCCGGAGCCCCGAACGGACTCCAGATCAGCCCTCCCGAGAGAGATTAGGGCTTGGCGGTGGCTCCGTATCGTAAAATGCGATGAATCCTTCTCTCTGATTTTTTTCTCCCCGAACGTGAATATATAGAGTTGGAGTTGAGGTCGGTGGAGCACCAGGGGGCCCACGAGGTAGGGGGCACGCCCAGGGGGGTAGGCGTGCCCCCACCCTCGTGGACAGGGTGTGGGCCCCCTGGACTTGATTCTTTCGCCAGTATTTTTTATATATTCCAAAAATATTCTCCGTTGATTTTCAGGTCATTCCGAGAACTTTTATTTTTGCACAAAAATAACACCATCGAAATTATACTGAAAACAGCGTCAGTCCGGGTTAGTTCCATTCAAATCATGCAAGTTAGAGTGCAAAACGAGGGCAAAAGTGTTGTGAAAAGTAGATACGATGGAGACGTATCAACTCCTCCAAGCTTAAACCTTTGCTTGTCCTCAAGCAATTCAGTTGATAAACTGAAAGTGATAAACAAAAACTTTTACAAACTCTGTTTGCTCTTGTTGTTGTAAATATGTAAAGCTAGCATTCAAGTTTTTAGCAAAGATTGTGAACTAACCATATTCACAATAACATTTAGGTCTCATGTTTACTCATATCAATGAAATAATCAACTAGCGAGCAATAATAGTAAATCTCGGATGACAACACTTTCTCAAAACAATCATAATATGATATAACAAGATGGTATCTCGCTAGCCCTTTGTGAGATCGCAAAACATAAATGCAGAGCACCTCTGAAGATCAAGGGCTGACTGGAAATTGTAATTCATGGTAAAAGAGATCCAGTCACAGTCATACTCAATGTAAACTAATAATAATACATGCAAATGACAGCGGTGCTCTCCAACTGGTGCTTTTTAATAGGAGGATGATGACTCAACATAAAAGTAAATAGATAGGCCATTCGCAAAGGGAAGCAGGGATTTGTAGAGGTTCCAAAGCTCGGTTTTGGAAATAGAGACGAATAATATTTTGAGCGGTATACTTTCATTGTCAACATAACAACCAAGAGATCTCGATATCTTCCATGCTACACATATTATAGGTGGTTCCCAAGCAGAATGGTAAAGTTTATACTCCCCCTACCACCAACAAACATCAATCCATGGCTTCTCCGAAACAATGGGTGCCTCCAACTAACAACAATCCCAGGGGAGTTTTGTTTGCAATTATTTTGATTTGATTTGAGCGTGGGACTGGGCATCCGGTTACCAGCCATTTTCTCGTGAATGAGGAGCATAGTCGACTCCTCTTGAGAATAACCCGCCAAGAATGGAAGATATAGACATCCCTAGTTGATACATGAGCTATTCGAGCATACAAAACAGAATTTCATTTGAAGGTTTACAGTTTGGCACATACAAATTTACTTGGAACGGCAGGTAGATACCGCATATAGGAAGGTATGGTGGACTCATATGGAATAACTTTTGGGGTTTATGGAATTGGATGCACAAGCAGTATTCCCGCTTAGTATAAGTGAACGCTAGAAAGAGACTAGGAAGCGACCAGCTAGAGAGCGACAACAGTCATGAACATGCATTAAAATTAATCAACACTGAATGCAAGCATGAGTAGGATATAATTCACCATGAACATAAATATCATGGAGGCTATGTTGATTTTGTCTCAACTACATGCGTGAGCATGTGCCAAGTCAAGCCACTCGGATCGTTCAAAGGAGGATACCACCCTATCATAACACATCACAACCATTTTAA
The DNA here is from genome assembly GCF_003073215.2 of Triticum urartu. Classification (NCBI taxonomy): domain Eukaryota; kingdom Viridiplantae; phylum Streptophyta; class Magnoliopsida; order Poales; family Poaceae; genus Triticum; species Triticum urartu. The sequence goes on along the minus strand of NC_053022.1, from coordinate 180,839,860 downwards.
TAGCATGTTGGCACGCAAGGTAAACCATTATAAACTCGTAGCAAATTAAGCATAGCATGAGCAACTATAATATCTAATTGTCATTGAAAACATGTTTCATTCATAATAGGCTGAATCAGGAATGATGAACTAATCATATTTACAAAAACAAGAGAGGTCGAGTTCATACCCGCTTCTCTCATCTCAATCAGTTCATCATATATCGTCATTATTGCCTTTCACTTCACAACCGAACGGTGTGGATAATAATAATAGTGCGTGTGCATTGGACTAAGCTAGAATCTGCAAGCATTCAATACATGGGAGAGGACAAAGTAATATGGGCTCTTTGTTAGATCAACAATAATTCATATGAGAGCAACTCAACATTTTCATTATGGTATTCTCCTCTCGACCCCCAAAGAAAAGAAAGGAAATAAAACTATTTACACGGGAAAGCTCCCAACAAGCAAAAGAAGAACGAGAAATCTTTTTGGGTTTTCTTTTTAATTACTACTACTACAGACATGGAAAGTAAACTAGATAAAAGCTACAACTGTTTTTTTTGTTTTTTCTTAAGGTTTTTCAAACACACAAGAAGAAAGCTTAAAAACAAATATAACTAGCATGGATAGTACAATGAAAAAGTATGAGCACCGAAAACTGGCATGAGTGTGTGAACATGAATGTAATGTCAGTGAGAAATACGTACTCCCCCAAGCTTAGGCTTTTGGCCTAAGTTGGTCTACGGCCACGACTGGCCTGGTGGATATCCAAAGTTGAAGCTGGGATCGTACTGAGATGCAGCAGCTACCGCCTGAAGAGCTGCAGCTTGGAGGCGAGCTGCCTCCGTCCTCCTCTCATACCCGTTCGCCTCCTCCCTGGTTATAACATATCTCCATTTTGTCTAAAAGTCAAAGAAAGTAGGAGCAGGGAGAGCAACATGGACAGTGCGACGCTTGTCAAAGATTAGGCGTTACTGGAGAGGTTGTTCATTCCTCTCAATAAACTGATGCGAACCATAGCATTATAATCTAGATAAGCGGGAGGTAACTCAATATCATTTCCACGTATGGGTATATCAAGAAAAATTAGCTAAACGAGTTGCATAAATTCTACCAAACAAGTCTCCACTTAAACTATTAAGATGCAACCTGCGTGCAACAATAGCCCCCAAGTTATATTGTTTATCTCCTAATACATCACTCTTGAGAACACTAAGATCGAGAACACACATGTGACATGCCTCATCCTTACCATTAATGCATCTACCTATAAAGAGAACAAAATAATGTATGGCAGGAAAATGAATGCTCCCTATGGTAGCTTGTGTTATTTCTCTAGATTCCCCCACAGTGATACTAGCAAGAAATTCTTTAAATTCAGATTTGCGAGGTTCACTGACATTACCCCACTACGGGAGTTTACAAGTAGTATTAAAATCTTCTAAGTCCATGGTATAAGATTTATCATAGAGATCAAATAGGACAGTGTGAGAATTGCGTGATGATGCAAATTTAAACCTTCTCACAAAGGAATCAGTTAGGTGATAATATTGGGGGCACTTACCTGACACGAAGCCCTCAAATTCATCATTACACACATACACGTCAAATTCCTCCTTAATTCCAGCTTGGACCATAAAATCTTCTGACGGCCATTCACAAGGACACACTTGAGCTTCTCTTGGTAGTTCATAGTCCGGCTCACGTATCGCGGGCCTGGGTCCTTGCTTCCTTGAGAAACTACCTTGGTACATTTTCCTAAAAATATTTCTTCCTCTGAAAAATTTCTGAAATTTTTAGTAACTTGAAATAAAAGCGAACCAAACTCAACAAGATTGATAGCAACTACTCCTACAAGTGCCTAGAGGCCATATCATGCATTAAAACTACTTTTGACCACATAAATTTGACATGCAAGCTCAAGAACAGGGTCACCTAAACAGCAAAAAATTGCAATAAATAAAGCACTAGAACAAAAACTAATTAGACCATTGGAGGAGTCACATACCGAAGAACAATCCCCCAAAGCAGTTTTGTGAATGGAGCTTTGAGCAAGGAGATCGAAAACGGCAGCAAGATGAGCTAGAACACGAGTTTGAGCTGTGTGGTGATTTTTTCTGGAGGAAGACGAAGTGTGTGGGTGCAGGAATAAGTGGAGGGGACCCACGGGGGGTCCACGGGGGGGGGGGGGGGCCCGGGGGGGGGGGGGGGGGGGCGCCCTCCACCCTCGTGGGCACATGGTGGGTCCCCCTGTTGTGTTCTCAGTGCCAATAATTCTTAAATATTCTATAAAAAATCATACTAAATTTTCAGGGCATTTGGAGAACTTTTATTTTTGGGGTATTTTTTATTGCAAGGATAATTCAGAAAACAGACACAAGATACTATTTTTGCTTTATTAAATCTAAATAACATAAAGTAAAAAGAGGGTACAGAAAGTTGTGTCTTCTAACTTTATCCATCTCATACTCATCAAAAGGAATACACTAACAAGGTTGATCAAGTCTTGTTAACAAACTCATTCCGAATTGCATGAAATCGGAGAATTTTCGAATAACACTAGGTCACCTCAACGGGGATACGCACATCCCCAACAATAAGAATATCATATTTCTTCTTGACAGTAGGAAGAGGAAATTCAAAACCTCCAATAGTAATTGTTGAAGTTTTCCAATAGAATTGATACTGTGGACTTGAGGTTGTTTCCTCGGAAAGTGTACCGTATGCTCATTACCATTAACATGAAAAGTGACATTGCCTTTGTTGCAATCAATAACAGCCCCTGCAGTATTCAGAAAGGGTCTACCAAGAATAATAGACATACTATCATCCTCGGGAATATCAAGAATAACAAAGTCCGTTAGAATAGTAACGTTGGCAACCACAACAAGCACATCCTCACAAATATCGACAGGTATAGCGGTTGATTTATCAGCCATTTGCAAAGATATTTCAGTAGGTGTCAACTTATTCAAACCAAGTCTACGATATAAAGAGAGAGGCATAACACTAACACCGGCTCCGAGATCACATAAAGCAGTTTTAGCATAGTTTCTCTTGATGGAGCATGGTATAGTTGGTACTCCTGGATCTCCTAGTTTCTTTGGTATTCCACCCTTAAAAGTGTAATTAGCAAGCATGGTGGAAATTTTAGCTTCCGATATCTTCCTTTTATTAGTAACAATATCCTTCATGTACTTATCATAAGGGTTCATTTTAAGCATACCAGTAAAACGCATACGCAAAAAGATAGGTCTAATCATTTCAGCAAAGCGCTCAAAATCCTCATCATCCTTTTTCTTGGATGGTTTAGGAGGAAAAGGCATGGGTTTCTGAACCCATGGTTCTCTTTCTTTACCGTGCTTCCTAGCAACGAAGTCTCTCTTATCATAATGTTGATTCTTTGATTGTGGGTTATCAAGATCAACAACAGGTTCAATCTCTACATCATTGTTATTGCTAGGTTGAGCATCAACATGAACATCATCATTAACATTATCACTAGGTTCATGTTCATTACCAGATTGTGTTTCAGCATCAGAAATAGAAATATCATTGGGATTCTCAGGTGTGTCAACAATAGGTTCACTAGAAGCATGCAAAGTCCTATAATTTTTCTTTTTCTTCCTTTTAGAAGGACTAGGTGCATCAACATTAGTTCTCTGAGAATCTTGCTCAATTCTCTTAGGGTGGCCCTCAGGATACAAAGGTTCCTGAGTCATTTTACCCCCTCTAGTCATAACTCTAACATCATTATCATTTTTCTTATTATTTAATTCATTGAGAAAATCATTCCGAGCTTTAAGCACTTGTTCTTCTTGAGTGGTAACCATAGAAGCATATTTACTAATAAGTTTAAGTTCACCTTTAAATCTAGACATATAATCACTCAAGTGTTTAATCGTATAAGCATTGTGTTTCAATTGTCTACCAACATAAGCATTGAAGTTTTCTTGTTTAACAATAAAATTATCAAACTCATCCAAGCATTGGCTAGCAGACTTATAACGAGGAATATCACCTTCATCTAATCTATAGAGAGAATTTACCTTTACTACCTGTGTCGGGTTATCAAGACCATGTATTTCTTCAATAGGTGGTAAATTCTTAACATCTTCAGCTTTAATACCTTTTTCTTCATAGACTTCTTTGCCTCTTGCATATCTTCAGGACTGAGAAATAGAATACCCCTTTTCTTAGGAGTTGGCTTAGGAGTTGGTTCAGGAAGTGTCCAATCATTTTCATTACTCAACATATTATTCAATAGCAATTCAGCTTGATCAACAGTTCTTTCCCTGAAAACACAACCAGCACAACTATTCATGTGGTCTCTGGAAGCATCAGTTAGTCCATTATAAAAGATATCAAGTATTTCATTTTTCTTGAGAGGATGATTAGGCAAAGCATTAAGTAATCGAAAAAGCCTCCCCCAAGCTTGCGGGAGACTCTCTTCTTCAATTTGCACAAAATTATATATTTCCATTAAGGCAGCTTGTTTCTTGTGAGTGGGGAAATATTTAGCAGAGAAGTAATAAATCATATCCTGGGGACTACACACACAGCCAGGATCAAGAGAATTAAACCATGTTTTAGCATCACCCTTTGATGAGAACGGAAATAACTTAAGGATAATGTAATAGCGAGTTTTCTCATCATTAGTGAATAGGGTGCCTATGTCATTTAATTTAGTAAGATGTGCCACAACAGTTTCGGATTCATAGCCATAAAAAGGATCAGATTCAACCAAAGTAATTAACTCAGGATCGACAGAGAAATCATAATCCTTATCGGAAATACAGATAGGTGAAGTAGCAAAATCAGGGTCATATTTCATTCTAGCATTCAAAGATTTTTCCTTAAGCTTAGCTAATTATTTCTTAAGATCATATCTATCATTGCAAGCTAAAAAGTCTCTAGCAGTTTCTTCATCCATAACATAACCCTCAGGCACAACAAGCAATTCATATCTAGGGGGAGAATCTTCATCATCACTTTCATCAATATTATCACTTTCAATAATTTCATTCTCTCTCACCCTAGCAAGTTGTTCATCGAGAAATTCACCCAGTGGCACAATATTATCAAGCATAGAAGTAGTTTCATCATAAGTATCATGCAAAGCAGAAGTGGCATCATCAATAACATGTGACATATCAGAATGAATAGCAGGAGTTGGTGTCGCAAGTTTACTCAAAATAGAAGGTGAATCAAGTGCAGAGCTAGATGGCATTTCCTTACCTCCCCTCGTAGTTGAGGGAAAAATCTTGGTTCTTTTATCTTTCAAGTTCTTCATAGTGATCAGCAGATATAAATCCCAAGTGACTCAAAGAATAGAGCTATGCTCACCGACAATGGCGCCAGGAAATAGTCTTGATAACCCACAAGTATAGGGGATCGCAACAGTTTTCGAGGGTAGAGTATTCAACCCAAATTTATTGATTCGACATAAGGGGAGCCAAAGAATATTCTCAAGTATTAACAGTTGAGTTATCAATTCAACCACACCTGAAAGGCTTAATATCTGCAGCAAAGTATTTAGTAGCAAAGTAGTATGGAAGTAACGGTGACGGTGGCAAAAGTAACAGTATTGGTTTTGTAGTGATTGTAACAGCGGCAACAGAAAAGCAACTAAGCAAAGATCAATATATGAAAAGCTCGTAGGCATTGGATCAATGATGGATAATTATGTCGGATGTGATCCCTCATGCAACAGTTATAACATAGGGTGACACAGAACTAGCTCCAGTTCATCAATGTAATGTAGGCATGTATTCTGAATATAGTCATACGTGCTTATGGAAAAGAACTTGCATGACATATTTTGTCCTACCCTCCCATGGCAGCGGGGTCTTATTGGAAACTAAGGGATATTAAGGCCTCCTTTTAATAGAGTACCGGACCAAAGCATTAACACTTTGTGAATACATGAACTCCTCAAACTACGGTAATCACCGGTAAGTATCCTGATTATTGTCACTTCGGGGTTAACGGATCCTAACACATAATAGGTGGCTATAGACTTGCAAGATAGGATCAAGAACTCACATATATTCATGAAAACATAATAGGTTCAGATCTGAAATCATGCCACTCGGGCCCTAGTGACAAGCATTAAGCATAGCAAAGTCATATCTACATCAATCTCAAAACATAATGGATACTAGGGATCAAACCCTAACAAAACTAACTCGATTACATGATAAATCTCATCCAACCCATCGCCGTCCAGCAAGCCTACGATCGAATTACTCACACACGGTGGTGAGCATCATGAAATTGGTGATGGAGGAATGTTGATGATGACGATGGCGACGGATTCCCCTCTCTGGAGCCCCGAACGGACTCCAGATCAGCTCTCCTGAGAGAGATTAGGGCTTGGCGGCGGCTTCGTATCGTAAAACATGACGAATCCTTCTGTCTGATTTTTTTCTCCTCGAACGTGAATATATAGAGTTGGAGTTGAGGTCGATGGAGTACCAGGGGCCCCATGAGGCAGGGGGCGTGCCCAGGGGGTAGGCACGCCCCCACCCTCGTGGACAGGGTGTGGGCCCCCTGGCCTTGATTCTTTCGCCAGTATTTTTTATATATTCCAAAAATATTCTCTGTTTATTTTCAGGTCATTCCGAGAACTTTTATTTTTGCACAAAAATAACACCATGGCAATTCTGCTGAAGACAACGTCAGTCCGGGTTAGTTCCATTCAAATCATGCAAGTTAGAGTCCAAAACAAGGGCAAAAGTGTTTGGAAAAGTAGATACGATGGAAATGTGTCATGATTCCCTTAGTGGTGTCATGTGAACGTTGGCTACATGACACTTCACCATATTTGGGCCTAAGGGAATGCATTGTGGAGTAGTTATTAGATGATGGGTTGCGAGAGTGAAGGAATCTTAAACCCTAGTTTCTGCGCTACTTCGTAAGGGACTGATTTGGATCCAAAATTTTAATGTTATGGTTAGATTTTATCTTAATAATTTTCTTGTAGTTGTGGACGCTTGCGAGGAGGTTAATCATAAGTAGGAGGTTTGTTCAAGTAAGAAAAACACCTAAGCACTGGTCCACCCACATACCAAATTATCAAAGTAGCGAACACAAATCAAACCAACATGATGAAAGTGACTAGATCAAATTACCGTGTATCCTCAAGAACACTTTGCTTATTATAAGAGACCGTTTTGGCCTGTCCTTTGCCTCAAAAGGATTGGGCTACCTTGCTGCACTTTTGTTACCGTTACCGTTACTTGCTCGTTAGGAATTATCATGCTATCAAACTACTCGTTACTGATAATTTCAGTGCTTGCAGAGAATACCTTGCCGAAAACCGCTTGTCATTTCCTTCTGCTCCTTGTTGGGTTCAACACTCTTACTTATCAAAAGGACTACAATTGATCCCCTATACTTGTGGGTCATCAACAGGCAGTCCTCCCTAAGTATATGACTATTTCTCATTTTCCATCACAAACATACGCATTGTCTCTTTCCCTCACTTGTTCTATCTCGATTTCTCTCGGGGCATATTTCTATCATGCACACACCTCGTCTCTCGATATCCCGCCCATATAGTCCCCTCATGATCTCGAGGGGATCTCTCTATCACAAACACACCCTCTATCCCTCCCCATGCGTCCATCTTCTCCATAAGTCCCTCTCGACCTCTGTCCCTTGTTGGCCAGACCTCTATTGGACATGTGCTACAGGGGGTCTCTCTCCGTTGCAAACAACCACACACTAGCTATCTTCGTGTATCTCCTCACCTCGCTTTTCTATCTCGGACATGCATGCGTGATATGTTTGCATAAGGAATGAACACACTCTCTTTATTTTATCGTTTGTTGTCCCTTTCTCTTTCACACACACACACACACACTCTTTTTGCACACTCACTCTTTATCCTTCACACACACTTGATCTCTCTCGACTTAGGTACTCTCTTCGGTCCATAGCATATAGATTTATTGAAAATTCAAACTTCACAAAGTTTGACCAGGTACGTGGAGAAAAACATTTACATCTAGAACGATAAACGTATATCATTAGATTCATCATAAGATGTAGTTTCATATGATGTATCTTTGGAATTGTCAAAGTTTCCAAAGTTTGAGTTCTAAAAAATTCATATGCACTGCATTATCAAACAAATGGAGTATCTCTTTCCCTCGCTCAGCTATCTGACGCACCAATCACCCATATCAGGGCTCCTCTATCTCTCTCAAACTTTATATCTCACTGGTTCACACATACACATATCTCGCTCGCGCTACATACACCCATCTAACTCTCTTCGCCCTTGCTCTCTCTCTATGTGACATGCACCCCCTAAGTACCATAATCTCTCACCCCATCATTGGCACACGCACTCCCCCCTAAGTATTAGTATCTCTCACTATCCATCAAGAACACGCTTATTGTCTCCTTCCATCCCTACGTCCATCTCAATATCTCTTGGGGTATCTTCTATCGTGCACACACCTTGTCACTTGATCTCCCACGCATGTAGTCCCATCATGATCTCCAGGGGATCTCTCTATCACAAACACACACTATCTCCTCCCCATGCATGCATTTTCTCCATACGTCTCTATCGACCTCTCTCCTTTGTTTGTCAGACCTCTCTTTGCCACGCGCTAGGGGTCTTTCTCTCTCGGTTGCAAACAACCACACACTATCTCCTCACCTTGCTTCTGCCGTCGAAGATGCATGTGTGATATGTTTGCATAAGACACACACACACAGACACACATGCACACACTTTTTCTCTACTTCATCGTGTGTTGTCCATGTATCTTTCACACACGCACACACACTTTTTTCACTCACTCTTTCTATTTCACACTCACGCACTCTCTCTAGTTAGGTACTCTCTCACGTCCATAACATATGGATGTTTTGAAAAGTCAAACCTCAGAAAAGTTTGAGCAGGAATATGTGGAGAAAAACATTTACATCTGGAATGATCAATAGATTCATCACAAGATGTACTTAGTTCATACTATCATTTATCTTTGGTATTGGGATATAAGTAATTTCTTCATAAACTTGGTCAAAGTTTCAAAAGTTTGACTTTCAAAAAAATATAGGCAGTACATTATCGAATGGAGGGAGTAGCTCTCTCTCTCTCTCCCTACTATCTCTCACAGGCCTCCCCTCTCACTCGATCTCTCTCTACCAAGGAATTATACGGTCACTATGTTAGCGTATAGCTCCATATATTGTTTAGTTGACCGGTTAACTAGTCCACATGCTGCCACGTCAGCATGTGTTCTCTATGTTGGTGTGCTGGCCCATGTGGTAGTGGGTGAAAATAAATAAAGTAGAGGCCCATTTCACACGTGAAGGAGGGCACACTTCTTCCACGTGAAAGAGGCACTCACGCACACTACACCACTGCGCGGCATCATGCACACAAGGACACACCCGCGCACACCCAACACATAATACACACCAGCACACGTGAACACCGGCGTCGTTGCCGACTGAGATGGACGGCGAGGTAGCCAACAAGCGGAGGCGGCTCGAGCCAAAACCGCATCCGGCGAGCCTGGACTTCATGAGCAGCCTCCACGACAACATGCTACTTGTCATCATCGCCCTCCCCCACAAAATCTGACGTGCAGACCACCCCGCTCTCCCGGCGGTGGTGCCCCCTCTGGTGCCACGTCGCCCTCAGCCTCACTGCCGATAGCTGCCTCTGCAATGGGGATCGCAAACGCATTGCCGCAGTCTCTAAGATCCTTGCATCGCACCCTGGGCCAGCCAGACGCCTTAACATCCGCATGTTCGGTAGCAACTGCAAGGTCCAAGCCAAGTTCGACAAGTGGTTCTTATCCCCCGCACTAGATCAGCTCGAGGAACTCAGGTTTGAAGCTGGACGTTGTCGCTCTCTGTCACCGTCTGTGCTCCGCCTGACACCAACGCTGCGCCGCGCCGCGCCAGCTTCAGCTCCTGCTATTTTCCCTAGATTAATGCTGCGCCCACCCTTCTTCTCCCTCAACTCAAGCAGCTCTACCTCTTCAACATTGGCATCTCGAAGAAGGCTAAGGAGCACCTGCTCCACGGCTGCTGATACGTCTCCAACGTATCTATAATTTTTGTTCATTCCATGCTGTTATATTATCATTCTTGGATGTTTTACAATCATTTTATAGCAACTTTATATCATTTTTTGGGACTAACCTATTGACATAGTGCCCAGTGCCAGTTGCTGTTTTTTGTTTGTTTTTTACATCGCAAAAAATCAATACCAAACAGAGTCCAAACACAACAAAACTTTTTGGAGAATTTTTATGGACCAGAAGGAACAACATGGGCCAAAGAAGTAACAGAGGGGGTGCCCCGAGGGGGGCACAACCCACCTGGGCATGTCTGAGGGCCCAGGCGCGCCTTGGTGGGTTGTGCCCACCTCGGTGGCCTCCTGATATGTCTCCAACGTATCTATAATTTTTGATTGCTCCATGCTATATTATCTACTGTTTTGGACTATATTGGGCTTTATTTTCCACTTTTATATTATTTTTGGGACTAACCTATTAACCGGGGGACTAGCCCAGAATTGCTGTTTTTTGCCTATTTCAGTGTTTCGAAGAAACAGAATATCAAACGGAGTCCAAACAGAAAAATCCTTTTTGGAACGTGGTTTTCTTCTCGGATAAGACCCATGAGACTTGGACCCTACTCCAAGAAGTACCGGAGGCGGTCACGAGGGTAGGGGGTGCCCCCCCCCTACAGGGCGTGCCCCCTGCCTCGTGGGCCCCTCGGTGCTCCACCGATGTACTCCTTCCTCCTATATATACCCATGTACCCCCAAACGATCAGAACAGGAGACAAAAACCTAATTCCACCGCCGCAACTTTCTGTATCCACGAGATCCCATCTTGGGGCCTGTTCCAGAGCTCCGCCGGAGAGGGCCGTCATCACGAAGGGCTTCTACATCATCATAGCCTCTCCGATGAAGTGTGAGTAGTTTACCTCAGACCTTCGGGTCCATAGTTAGTAGCTAGATGGCTTCTTCTCTCTTTTTGGATCTCAATACAATGTTCTGCCCCTCTCTTGTGGAGATCTATTCGATGTAATCTTCTTCTTTTGCGGTGTGTTTGTTGAGACCGATGAATTGTGGGTTTATGATCAAGTCTATCTATGAACAATATTTGAATCTTCTCTGAATTCTTTTATGTATGATTGGTTATCTTTGCAAGTCTCTTCGAATTATCCGTTTGGTTTGGCCAACTAGATTGGTAGTTCTTGCCATGGGAGAAGTGCTTAGCTTTGGGTTCGATCTTGCAGTGTTCTTTCCCAGTGACAGAAGGGGCAGCAAGACATGTATTGTATCGTTGCCATCGAGGATAACAAGATGGGGTTTATTTCATATTGCATGAATTTATCTCTCTACATCATGTCATCTTGCTTAAAGCGTTACTCTGTTTTTAACTTAATACTCTAGATGCATGCTGGATAGCGGTCGATGAGTGGAGTAATAGTAGTAGATGCATAATCGTTTCGATCTACTTGTCACGGACGTGATGCCTATATACATGATCATGCCTAGATATTCTCATAACTATGCTCAATTCTGTCAATTGCTCAACAGTAATTTGTTCACCCACCGTAGAAAACTTATGCTCTCGAGAGAAGCCACTAGTGAAACCTATGGCCCCCGGGTCTATTCTCATCATATCAATCTCCATCACTTTAATCTTGTTTTGTTTTTACTTTGCCTTTTACTTTTCACTTTGCATCTTTATATCAAAAATACCAAAAATATTATCTATCGGATCTCACTTCCGTAAGTGACCGTGAAGGGATTGACAACCCCTAATCGCGTTGGTTGCGTTGAGCTCTTTGTGTTGTGTAGGTACGAGGGACTTGCGCGTGGCCTCCTACTGGATTGATACCTTGGTTCTCAAAAACTGAGGGAAATACTTATGCTACTCTGCTGCATCATCCCTTCCTCTTCGGGGAAAACCAACGCAAGCTCAAGATGTAGCACCTCCCGCACCACCTCTTCGCCCTATAAATTCCCAAATATTCTAAAAGCCATGGGGGTAACCCTAGATCAGAAGTTCCGCCACCGCAATCCTCTGTAGCCAAGAAAAACCTATCTAGACCCCGTTCCGGCACTCCGCCGGAGGGGGAAATCATCACCGGAGGCCATCTTATTATCCCAGCGACCAGCATGATGAGGAGGGAGTAGTCCACCCTCGGGGCTGAGGGTTTTTACCAGTAGCTATGTCTTTAATCTCTCTCTCTCTCTTATGTTCTTGAGATGTCACGATCTTGGTGTATCGCGGGCTTTGTTAATATAGTTGGATCATATGGTGTTTTGCCCTCTCTATCTTGTTGTGATGAATTGAGTTTTCCCTTTGAGATTTCATTTTATCATATTGAATAATTTTATGGATTTGAGAACGCTTGATATGTTTTGGCACTCAACTCACGGATTCCTGAGGTGACATTGGGGTAATCTATGCATAGGGGTCGATGCACGTTCTCGTCTTTTGTTTCTCCGGTAGAAATCTTGGGGCACTCTTTGAGGTTCTTTGTGTTGGATTGAGTATTATGAATCTGAAATTATTTGATGTATATCGTATAATGAACTCACGGATTCTCGTGGTGACATTGGAGTATCTAGGTGATATTAGAGTTGGTTGATGTGTATCATATGGTGTTATTTTAGTAAGAACTCTTGGATAGATCGATCGAAAAGAATAGCTTGGTGTTATTTTAGTACAAACTCTAGGACAAATTGATCGGAAAGAATAGGTTTGAGGTGGTTTCGTACCCTACAAATAATTTCTTCTTATGTTCTCCGCTAGATAAGAACTTTGGAGTGATTCTTCATCGCAGTTTGAGGGATGGTTATATGATCCAATTATATTAGCATTGTTGAGATATTGCACTAGCGAAAGTACGGACCCTAGGCCTCATTTTCAAGCATTGAAATTCCGTTTGTACTCCATTTTATCAATTGCTACCTTGCTATTTTTTATTGTTCCTATTATAAAATCAATATCTATTATCATTAGTACACTTTTATTACCATCTCTTCGACGAACTAGTGCACCTATACAAATTACCATTGTATTTGGTGTGTTGGGGACATAAGAGACTTTTTATTATTTGGTTGTAGGGTTGTTTAAGAGAGACCATCTTCATCCTACGCCTCCCACGGATTGATAAACCTTAGGTTATCCACTTTAGGGAAATTTGCTACTATCCTACAAAACTCTGCACTTGGAGGCCCAACACGAGTCTACAAGAACAAGTTGTGTAGTAGACATCAGCTGTACTGCGCTCGAGTACCTTCATCTTCGGCAGATCCACGGGTTCATTAGCCTCCACACCGCCTCGACGAATCTCTGATGGATTTATGTGTCTTGCTGGCCCCACAATAAGACATCAATTGGGAAGAGATCACTTGAGCTGTTCCATGTTATTGTCATTGAGAATGCGCCTTTCCTTGAGAGATTGCTTGTATCTGATCTAGAAGGTCCAAGAAAAATCAGGGTCATTGATGCGCCGAAATTGACAACATTGGCCTACTCGTTTGCCAAATTCTCCAAACTCGTTACTGGATCCATAATCGTTCAGGTAAAACACCCATCTTCTTCCCCGCCTTCTTGAAATTCACATTTTTAAATTTCTTCTTGATGTATTTATGACTGTCATCCAGAAAATGATTCCCACAAGCTTGACCCAGTCTGTGCGCACAGTGAAGATCTTGGAAATAAAATCTACTACTCGGGTGGGCGCTGGCCGGCTGGATCCCCCTGAAAACCGTACATGCGGGTCTCCCTACATGCAGCTCACGCCTTTTGAGGTGACCCAACCCAACATTGATTCACAAACCCTGGAGTGAAATTGAGACTGCTCGGCCTCGTCCTGATCTGTTCTAATAGATCGAAAGGTTTTCTATCAATAATATGGGTTGAGCTATTTCTATCTATTGAAGGAATGGACAGAGACATGCAAAGACAAAGTACTGATTTGACTACCGGTAGAGAGCAGAGCTAGAGACAAGATGCCTAGGACCTGGCGGCCCCAATCTAGATCAAGTCGTTGGATTCCTTAGATGCCCTCCGTACACAGATAAACTACTCATCGAGGTGAAACTTCTTTCCTATTAAATGGTAATCACGATGAAGCTCAATTTGTTTTTGTAATTTTCCCATATGATGACAAGTGTAGTGTTCAAAACTGCATCTATGCACTGCACCGAAAGAAATATTTTTAATTTTTTTTCTCATGTGATCACCTACATCGTTTTGATTGTTGTACTAGTAGCCTAGGCTAGTCATAGCGGCAAGTAACTTATACTATTAACTCTATGGTTAGCCTAAGAGCAAGTACTACCTCCGTCCTGGTTTACTCTTCGTATTTTCTAGTATCAAATTTTGACCATAGAATTAACTGACAAAATGTTTATGCATGTCACTAAAAATTATATTGTTGGATTTGTATTTGAACATAATTTCAAATGGTATCATTTTTGGTGACATGCATTGGCATTTTCTTAGGTAAATCTTTGGTCAAATTTTTTACACTAAATATGAGGTAGTACAAAAGTGGGCTATAACGGCCCTCCACTATGTAGGCCAAAACACATGCCAAATTCACTTTTGATGCATTTGGCATCGATGCCCTCCATTGCTCACCTGGTGCCCCAAAAGAAGTTCAGGGCATCGGAGCACCTACTTGCTCCGGTGCCAAATTACCTCATGCAATGAAAAAACACCTGCGTGGGAGAGGGAGAGGACTGAAGCTATAAAAAACACTTGTTTGGGAGAGGGAGAGGCTGGTGTAGTTGGTTTGATTGATTTGTTTATACATGTGGGTCTGTGTGCACATCGTTGCCAACTCTCTCAAATTGCTAGAGCTGTGCCAAAATATTTTGATTTGACATTGATGCGTATTATGTGACATACTTTTGAGAAGTATGGCATCGACCACATAGTGGAAGGCAACAAATTCCCAAGCTCTTCACGTGCTCCTAGGTAAATGAGAGGAAAGAGAAAGAGAGAGAGTGAAAAATTATAACTAGCCTTAGAGCCAACTCTATAGCCAACCCTATCATATGATCAAATGATATTGGTACCTCTTGATGACATGTCAATCTTATACAGCCAGCTGCTCTAATATGTTCTCTTCTTTTGTAGATAAAAGGCCCGAAAGTGAAAAATGTGTTGCACTATAACAATCTCATCGAATCCCTTGATCTCCATCTTACAGAAATTGATTTGATCGACTACCGAGGCAACACATATGAGATTAAATTGGCTAGATTATTTGTTCTGGAGGCAAGTGTGCTCAAGGTAATGAGGTTTGGCGTTCTCTAGCGCAACAATGAATGGTGTGTTGATCACCGCAACCGTCTAAGTCTAAATGACAAAGGCTCTGCAGAAGCTGAATTTGTTTTTGAAACATCAAGTCGCAAGAGACTAAAAAAATTATTTGCCATCAATGACTTGTCAGGGTGGTGGATTGTAGTTTGTACGATAATGCTGCATACACCTAAAGTAACAAAAGTTCTTACATAAACTTCCTAATAATTCCCTCTTCATAGGTGCAACATTACTCCTAGCATTTGTAACATCAGTGTGAAACTTGTAATATTATGACTATCCAGCACGAGGTACTATGTTATGATAAATGTTCGCGTGCATAGGTGTGGCAACGATATACCTATTACTCGAGTACAATATTTACTACTACTCGTGGCAACACACGGGAAATTATGTCGAACACGTCTAGTCGTAAGTAGGCTAGCTCTAGAGCCATGATGATAGTAACTGCACACGGTGAGGCCGGCTTTGGTATGCGAACACGCTGCCTACACTCAGGTGTCATCTCCGGCGCAGGGTCTTGTCACTTCACTGAGGAGCAGCACATAATAATTTGACCAACGGGTCATACAATACTACTACATTGGTAGTACTACTTGTACTACCACCGTCTGGATTTAGTAGTACTACCACCTCTGCTGGATTAGTATTTGGCTAGCAATATCTAGTAATGCTTGTCATAAAAAATATACTACTCCCTCCGTAAATAAATACATGGAGTATTGTTTTATTCGATTTTGTACGTAGTTTGTGATGATATTATACACTCTCCCTTCTGGTAGATGGCTCAAATCTAAAATATCATCAATCAGGCTACTATTGTACCCCCTCCGTACTGGTGCATTTAGTCAGTTATGAAAACCAAATAATCGTAAAACTTTTAGGCGCGGTGCATTAACTGCGCACCCCATTCCCTATTTTTTGCCACGAAAAAAGAAATCAACCAATAGTAGACGTGGGGTGCGTATGCATGCAATGAATTGAGGCAAAACATGTAGTGCTCAATTCTCTGCATGCAATGACATTAATTAGAAAATAAACATCAAGTTCTCTCGTTTTTGCCCAACTTGGTCTTGGTGTGATGACTATACTGTACCGGTACGGTGGGAGTAAGGGCTGAGGAGTAGATGGTAAACACACACGTGAATGCAACACAGTCTGCACTTCTCATATAAAGGCTCCCCACCAGTCCAATCTATGAAATCCTACGCACCTACACACCCTAACCAGGGACAAGAGATCACTCCAATCGCAAGATTCGTTGACTAGAAGCTAGAACTATGGAGGCGGTGAGCGCGAGCATGAGCCGGCTATGCCAGATGGTCCATGATGCTGGCTTGCGGCCCAGCACCGAGGAACGTCTTCAGGTCATGCTTGAGGCTGCCAGGGCGAGAGGCCTCTTGGACGACAACTTCGTCTCCTTGTTCGATGAGGTCCTCATCGGCTTCCTCGACAAGTTCACCATTGTCAAGAAGCTTGCGGACAACCTTGACGTACACCTCCAGCCCACGTGCCCAAGCTGTGCGATGCCCGCACCCTCCACGGCCTCTATGGTGACAACCTCTTCGACACACTGGTGGCCCTGCGACTGCTCGCTGTTGCGCCGGAGAATGTCCACCTCGAGGTCATGCTCGCCACGCAACACCTGGCGCAGCAAGACACCATCGACATAATCACCCATGTCTATGAGCAAATCATCCACAAGGACTACTACATGCTAGAGGAGGACGATAGGACGCTGACCTTATTGGACTGCAGGGCAACCTTGGACGGCATTATTGAGAAGCACGTTGAGCTCGCCGCCAACGCTGCTGCTCCTCACATGTTAGTTGGTGACCCGACGCACTAGGGCGAGAGGATGTCGTTGATGGATCCATATACATCTTTATTTTTGTGTCAATCCCATGTAGACTGTAATTTTCTTACCTTCACTACAAAAAAATACACTTCCATGATGATACGTGTTTGTCACAGTAGGTCGCGTTTTTTGTCATGCATGTACATCCATGACAAATTTATGACAGAATCAAGATAGTCATACCTGTGCTGTCATAGAAGTGTTCCATGACATTGCCAAAATTATCATCACGGAAGTGTCCACTTCCATGACGATAAATCGCGCATCACAGAAGTGCTTTCATCAAGGGTGACCGACACATGGCATCCACCGTAACGGAACACCGTTAAGCTATCGGGTCGGGTTTTGGATCCGATAACCCGTTAACAGCCCCGACCAATGGGGATTTTCCATGTGTAAAATCATCATTGGCTGGAGGAAACACGTGTCGGCTCACCGTTGGGACAGATGTCATCCGCTCATTGGACCGAAGGCGCCTATGATACGGCAACACGTGGCACGGCCCAACAGAGGCCCATTCCTATGAAAAGGCCGGCCCGTTTGACTTGGTCAAAAGGTGGCGGGCTGGCCCACGGAAAGCCTGTTAGCGGCCTGTTCGCATGTAGCCCATTTACAGCCCGCTAACCCAGGGCCCGTTACGTCCTATCTGAATTAGGCCCAGTAGTGTCATCTGGGCCATCCAATATGATTCAGCCCGTTTTAACTTCCAGCCCATGTGTGGCCCATGACTTCTTTCGGCCCATATGAGGACCTTTGTAACTCTTGGCCCATTAATGACCCGTGGTGAAACTGGCCCGTAATGAACAGTGTATCACTTTATACCCATTAACGACCCGTTATTCTATTGGGCCGTTTCTAGCCCAAGTTATCTTTCGGCCTTCTCAGGGCCCATTGATTCTTGGGCTCATTTGCAGCATTCGGTTACATACGGCCCGTTACTGTCATTTTCTGCTTGTGGGCCAAATTTAGCCCGTCGTTACAGTCGGCCCGTTTGCGGACCATTAATACGTTGGGCCGTTTTCATGTCAAAAAAACCCGTTGGGCTGTTTTCATAGAGTTATCAAATACGGCCCATTAACGACCCGTTATGGTCCATGAATAGTACGGCCCATGATTGGCGAAATGATGATACGCCCCGTAGAAGGCCCATGGATCCTACGGCCCGTATGAGGCCCATGGATAGTACGGCCCGTAGAAGGCCCATGGATCATACGGCCTGTAGAAGGCCCATGGACCCTACGGCCCATAGAAGGCCCATGGACCCTAAGGCCCGTATAGAAGGCCGATGGATCCTATGGCCGGACGAAGGCCCATGGATCATACGGCCTGCAGGAGGCCCATGGTTACAACAATCCGTGTGTTGCCATGATTATTTTGGCCTAGTTACCAAAAATAGGCTATGGTGGCCACTAGAAAAAAACAGAAAAAGAACTACAGTGACTACAAGCAAACAACTAAACAAGACAATAATGAAATAAATAAGCAAGCAATTAACGCTAGCCTATTACCGCTATTACACATATTACATCCACTGGGCATCAAAGTTCGCCACCAGTGCAAATATAGGGAACAAAGCAGCACATTACATACACTGGCCGTCAAAATTGGCCACCAGTGCAAATAAATGCGACAGCAAAACAAGAGCATAACTGAAACAACTTCAGAAGAGCTCAAGAAACGTTATCCTGGGTATCCACCATGCTGGCAATAAGATTAGCAAGCTGATTAGCTTTGTCCTGTTTGGCGCTAAAATCCTCCAACACTTGCTGTTGCACCAGAAAGTATGCATCTGAATGCTCCAGGGACTTCCGCAGTCCTTCCGCTTCTTGTCGCAGCACAGCTGATCGATGTCTTTCAGCTTGTAGTTGAGACTCAAGAGACCGAACTGATTCAGACAGTGAGTTTGAATAGCTTGTGCAAGCGGCAGTGGCCAGTAACTCGAACACTAAACCAAGACAGGACTTTGGGGTTGTCTTGCTGTCTTCAAGATAGTCTTTCTTAGTTGTTTATCAGCTTTGTTGGAGACCAACAAGGATGTGTCACTATCCTAAACCTTATCTGCATTACTTCCTTTACCATTGCTTAATAAGGCACTCTTCCCCAATATTCTGTCAGCATTCTAAAAGAAGAAACAAGCAGACACATAACAAGTTTAGCATGTACTAGTATATGAAACTCATTTCGGTGAACCAGTTCATTAGTAAGGTGGACAGGATTAAACTACCAAGTCTTCTATTGCCAAGTACTAGTACATAATAAAAGCATCAAACAAACATATATCTATGTCCTATGGTCACTGCATTGTCTTGCCAAATCAAAATAGAGACACGGTTCAAATCATATCAGTTCAAGACAAAGCAGCAGTGAAAGAATACAAAGCATGGGAAACTACACGGCACAACAAGATTTTAGATGGGTACCACGTGTTTACATGTACAACAACACTATTGGCTCTGTTGTGATGCTAGTAATGTGCATGATATGAAAGTCAACTGTATACACAATTGAAATTGAAATCAACAGAGCTATTGATAAGAGCAAACCTGTTAAAGAAACATGCGTGAACATACCTGCTGTGCCATTGGAGTTTCGATTGGATCCTTCAATTTAAAAATAAGTTTGTATGAGTAAATGCAGTGATACAAGAGCAAAGCAATCATAGTTAAAAAAGGCGCACCTAGGCTCTAGGCGTTGGCAAAATGCATTGCGCATAACTACGCATAATTTGTGCATAACCGCGCATAAGCATGCGCTTTGGTCAGTAAAGCGCAAGGCGGTGGAAAAACGCACAATTAACGCCTAGCGCTTTTTTGAACTATGATAGCAATGGAATCTTAAATTAGAACATTTGTTCTTCAGGTTTAGGCACTTGTTCTACATGAACAGAGTATAGTAAGATGCAAGAATATAATACTTAAAAATAGAAAATGAGCTCATAGACCATACCACATTCTTGGTTCAAGATCAGTATAGAACAAGGCGTTCCCAGTCATCGTCCAGTAAATTTGTCTCAGGAGAACGTAAGGGAATTTGATGAGTTTCTTTGCCCGTGAAGTACGTTTTCTTTAGGTAATTCTGATACTGCCACCAAGAATTCTTGAAGATAGCAAAGGTATTAGCACAGGTTACCTCATCCCGAGTTTCCAAATCGGTCCTTCTCTATAGAGAAAAATGGGAAAATTTGGTGTATTATAACCATCATGGAGGTAGGATGTATGGGACGAAGCAAAGTAATTGCCATGAATAACATTACTTACACATAACTCCTGGACAAACACCTGCAACTGGCATTTTCCTTCATCTTCAGTATAATATTTCCAAGATGGGAAGATACGCACATACGATTTAACAACATCAAATGCGATAGATGCTAAACTACGACTAGCTGGTTGTGCTTCCTCCACAGGAATAGGCGTACTAACTGGTGGAGTTGGGGTTCGTCGTGATAGTACTGGCCCTTTGGGCACTGGAGCTGCCTTACTAACTGCTCTTGTTTGGGAGCTCTATGGTGGAGATGGTGCTGTGTCAACAGGAACTGGGTTACTATCGGCTGGGGTTGGGGTTAGATTGGGTGAAGCTGGTTCTCTGTCCATCGCAGTAGGGGTACAATCTGCGAGAGTTTGGGTTATGTGTGGTAGGGCTAGTTCTTGTGCATGTACAACCGGGGTGCTATCTCCACCAAGAGGTAGCACTGTTTTATTTGAAGACCGTGTTTTTAGTCCGCTAGATACTGGCATCACCCGCTCCAATTCAAATGGCTGATAAACAGGAAACATAGTTGAATGTATAGACATTGTATGAAAGACAAATGCAATAGATAGTGTGGAAAAAAGAGGGCATGAAATAGTTGACATGTATATTGTTTAACTAAAACGGATAGCATGACATAATTTCACATATATGATGTCTATCTAAACTGGATAGCATAGCGTAACATAATTCAAAGATATGATGAATAACTAAACAGGATCGCATGACATAATTCACCTACATGTTATCTAAGTAATCATGATCGCATCATTTAATTCACATATGTGATTTATATGCTAAACAGAGGGCATTCGATATGATGTCTGAACTAAGAACATGGTGTTGAATATTGTGTATATGATGTCTAAACTATGCAATGCAAGACACCGTATGCATGATATGAGCAGTATAACCATGCTAAGTTAGAGCATACACCTCAGTGGGGGAATAGGACTGCTCATCTGTCTCTGAATCCATCTCTGAGGAGCTATCGGGACCCAATAATAGATCTGCTTCGACAGGTAGCACTGTCTGCTCTGAAGGCCTTGTTTTCACTCCAGATTTTTCCATCTCCCACCCAAATTGCTGATTCACAGGAAGAGTAGTTCAATGTACAAACATTGTTGACAAATGGAAATGTAATGAAGAAAAGGATGGGCAAGATATCATTCAAATATATGATGCCTGGTTAAACAGGATGGCATTGCACATTTCACATATATTATGGATGGCTAAAAGACATGAGACTGCATAATTCCCATATATGATATAGAAACTAAACAGGTGGCATTACAGAACATGTCTAAACTAAGCAGATGACATATATGATGTCAAAAGTAGGCACTGCAAGGCAACATATGCATGATATGACTAACATCATCATGCCAAGGTAGAGCAAACACCTTGTGGGGTAAATAGGAGTGGTCAGCGGCGTCTGAATCCGCCTCAGAACAGATATCTTCCTCTGGATTACAATCTGGAGAGGGGTGGGGAGGGTTTGCCATTGAATCCACCATGGAGCGATGTCTGCATGACATTGTATTGCCGCGCAAAACTCTTCTCTTTTTCTCTACATGTTCAGCATGACTGTGTACAATATCTGACATCCATACGAAAAAAATATGGTGAGATTATGTATGGAGAGCATGCAGAAATTTAGAGTGATGGTAACAACCAGTGGATCGACACTTTTCCGTTGAACCAAAATAGCCCTAATGGATCGACGTGAATGTATAGTAATAAGTGGTGCAACAAGTGTACAACCTCTTTGCTGTAGCCGTGTCGACCTCAGCATCATTGGGTTGGTCGCTGAAGCAGTTGAGGCAGAGGTGGCTGTCGAAGGTGTGGAGGAAGATCTGAGGAATTTGTAGACAGCGTCCAGGGCACTGCTCTGTTGTTATGGATCATTCTGTCGTTGGAGCAGCTCCGGTGAGCCGTAAGACATCAAGGCTAAAGCAGCACAAGAAAGACATCGTCAATCTCAAGTGGGATTCTAATAGCATCTCCAATAGATGATGTAAAATGGATGTAAAATTAACATCACCAAAAACCACCTAACTACAATAGATAGGTAAAAACTGTTGACTCTGAACTTAACTGTCAAAACTGAAATTTACTGTGGAATCTGAATGCTACTGTCGAAACTGAACGCAATGGTAGCAGAGAGGCACTTGAGATGTAGTTTAGGGAGGGCCTGCAGTTCATCTTCAACCTGCACCCCTCTGACCCGCCAGCCACCACCGGCCGAACCGCCGGCCCCAGCGCCGCCTCGCCGCCTCGAAACAACTCGCCACCGCCGCCCCAGCCAGCCCTCTAGGCCCCCCCCCCCCACCCTGAACCCTAAGATAGATAATGGGGGACCTCTCCGGCGAGCCCCCGTCCCCGCTGCGGGTGGTTCTTCCTTAACTCCGGCGAGCCCCCCAACCCCTGAAAATCGACTGACCCAAAAGTCGATTCAGTCGACTGAAGTGTGGCTTAATCGGAGCAGAGCAGCAGCACGAGTGAGGGGGAGAGCAGCAGCAGCAGCTGGGCGAGCGAGCGAGAGCCGGAGCAGCAGCAGCAGATCCGGCTGGTATGGACGCCGCTGCCGAAGGGACCTCGCACTAGGGGAGAGCCGCCGTGGAGATGTCGCCCGCGGCGCCGGCTTCAAGGTAGCCGCTCCATGGGGGTGCGGGATGGAGCACCGTCGGTGTTGGGAGGTCGAGTTAAGGAGAAGGTGCGATACGATGAGTGTACAACCTCTTTGGTGGTGCCGAGTAGGCCTCAGCTTCGTCCGAGGAGTCGGTGAGGATGTTGTGGTTCCGGTGGAGCAGGTTAAGGCGGTGCTGTGGGGATGGTGCAGCCGCGATAGACAAGGTGATCATCGGAGCAGCTCCTTGGAGGTGGAGGACGGGGCGGCTAAACCGGAGGGACGGCGAGATGGACGACGGATCCTCATCCGGGGAGGTGGACGAGGGACGTCGAGCTGTTGCGGTGTACGACGTCGTCGGGGAAGAGGCTCCGTCTAGGCAGCGGTGACGTGGTGGACGAAGGAGGGTGGGGTTTCGTGGCTGGAGCGGAGAGGTTATGGCGGCCTAGGATTTCGAATGGCGAAAAGGGGGCGATGGGAGGGGGTGAAGCATGACTTAGGGACGCGCTTGTCCAAAATGTAGGGTGTGTTACAAAAGTACCCCCCACCGATTTGAACTAGCGGCCCTTTTGGCTCAGGGTTAGAAGGGGGATTTCGCTTGTCGGGATTTGGCAGCTGGAGGGAGTTTTTGCGCGTGTTGTAATTTCGGGATAGCAAGGCGCGGATTGTGAAGGCGCCAGTTTTGGGAGCATGATATCTGAATTTTCGGGATATAACAAGACGCGGGTTGAATTTTAGGGACAAGCCTAACATGTAGTAATATTGTACTTGTACGTACCAAATCAATTTACACTTCCCTCAACCGAAAAGAAAACGAAAAAAATAAAACTATTCACACCACACAAAGAGAGAGTCTTGCCCCATTTTACTATACAAATGCTATTCAAAGCTACTCCCTCCTTCCATCTATATAGGGCCTAATGCATTTTTCGATGCTAACTTTGACCAAATATTAGAGCAATGATATATGACATGCAACTTACACAAAGAACACCGTTAAATTTGTCTATGAAAGGTTCTTTCAATGATATAATTTTCACATTGTGCATGTCATGTACTATTAATCTTGTCAATAGTCAAAGGCGGTCTTAAAAATCTCATTACGCCCTATATAGATGGAAGGAGGGAGTATGAATCCATGTTATGTCCGATTAAATTTTTTCGCTTGCTGTATAATGCATGTAACCTACTCATACCAACATTTTAGTGCATTCCAAATGTCTATACTACCGCTGCAATTCAAACTAAATTTGAATTTGTTTCTATATTTCAATAAGAATCTACAATCATGATTGTTGCCAACTTCAACCATCATAGTTTCCTTGCTATCCGCCAGATATAAATCGGACGGCCTATAATGCAGGATGGCAGACACACCATCATCAACAACTCCGTTTTTTATAAGAGTAGAGATAAAATATATCAAATGTAGTATAACATGTTCATAACCACACCGTGCGTATCACCGTTATATATATTCACACATGCGTCGGTTTGAAACACTATGATAAATTCTTCAAATATCCGAATTCGCTTTTTATAATGAAGTATATATGATCTCTATTCGTCTTTTACACCCACACAACCCTCTATCTTTGTAGCTAGCGCTAACTTTCTCTTGTGCATGCACACGCCCGCATCCCTCTCACCCTCCCTCAGCATTCTCTAGCTCCATTCCGCAAATTCGTCTTTTCACTTTCGGTCGTTCACCCACGGTGTGTGTAGGCCCCCCAGCTCCTTCTTTATGGCACACATTGATCGATATGCCTCTCTAGCCAGGTGTGCCTAGCACAAACACAAGCTTCCCCTCTTCTCTTGTCACCGTCCATGCCTCACTCCCACCACTCTTTTCATCGTTCTTGTACTCGCACACTCCTCCCCCTCGATATAGTATGCCTCTCGTACCACCTCCTACATGCATCCCTCTCTCTCTATCCTTCTCCTCGTGCCTCATTTGCTTCTAACACACACATGCATGTATACCGATCGATCTCCCAACATATACCTAGATCGACTTTAACTACCCCCCCCATCGATCGACGTACCTCACAAGTTATGTCTCTCCTTTCTCTAACAAAGGGCGGTTAATCTTCCTATGTAGTTACGTCTGCTTACCACAGCCACATCGTCCCCCCTCATCATTCGTTCATGCCTCCTGACCCATCTCTCACACGCACGTGCACAGGCAACAAGCAGCCATCTCCTCTCTTATTGATATTGCGGGCGTGCCCTCCGTTTGTCTAGTAAGCCTATCCCACCATTTGTTATAAGCAACTCCACTACCACCCCCTCCAACACTCTAGCTCCGTCTCTCTCCCAACCTTATTCCTCTCCTGCACATATGCATGGATGCCGATCGATCTCCCTTAATACATGAGGCAGATCGATCTCCTTAATACATGAGGTAGGCCTCTCTCCTCCTCCACACATATACCAACCATTGTACCTCTATAGTTAATTGCGCCTCCCTCTTCCCCCACCACACACCGATAGTCGAGCGCTGCAGGTAGGTATCCACGCCACAGAGACAAACTGCACATGTCCCATCTCACGTTCCAGTAGGCCAGCCACTCTATATCTTTGACATGGGCACACACAAATTCGATGGCACTCTTTATCGATATCGCGCGCGCACACACACACATCATCCCTCTCTTTGATTCTATGGACACCTCAAGCCGATGATACCTCGACTCTCTTCTCGTGGATCGCCCCCTCTATATATATGTTATGTCCAGGACTCTATTTCACACACATTGCATATATTACATTTTTTGATTGACCCCCCCCCCCAAAAAAAACTCTCAAGAACCCACACACTATATCTCTCTAGGTTTGTATCTCTCTCACACAACCCCACGTAGGTGGTGTACATATACAAGAAGAGAATAGGTGCACCGTGCACGTACTCACGCTTCGTGCCCAGCCACACCCGCGCGAGTACATGGTGGAGCTCATTTCTTTACGAAATGGCAGCCCACGTGCTAATTTGAACGCTTGTAGCGGTTGTTTACCTAGGGAGGTCGTGTACCACGCGTGCACGAAACAAAGTTCGACTTGATGCATTGCCGCGTTATTTTTAAATAAAGTTATAGCGCTCAATGGCACGTACACAGAATATAAAACGATTTTTATGGAGAAAAAGGTAGTCCGCTCACTATATACAATGGAGCCTGCCTACCTGGTTTGTTGCTCTTCAGAGTATCTCACACAAGGCTGCGGTGACCTCTCTCTCTCTCACCGTTGGTCACTGATCCGGCCGCATCCCGTCCGTCGGGGGAAAGGGAGTGCGGTGGCCTCTCTCTCTCTCTCACCGTTGGTCACTGATCCGGCCGCATCCCGTCAGCCGGGGGAAAGGGTGGAATTGCATCCTTTCTCCGTTCGACGGCGCCGATGTAGCACGTCCCAATCTGTGGTACACGTCATTCTCTCTGACCAAGCTCCGGCCTGGCAGGGCCTACGCCACCTGCTCGTAGATTCCGCCCGCCACCGTTCACCTAGTTACATCCCAAAAACCTCCAGGTATCCCCTCTGGCCTTGCTCCACTGCCCGTCTTCCCACGCCGCTGCATGTGGATCTTCCGTAGTTCTTTGCCCAAAACGTAGCTCGTCCGGCGTACTTTCCATATTGCATTCTCGTCCTCACACCGTTTTAGACAAACACAACCGTGTTGTTATCTTCCCTTAGGACAAGGAATATGCTTCTTTTTTGTCGTCGCATGTGTCATCAACTATTATTGGCCAGTAATTGTTTCCTTTCTACCTCTTTTTTGCAAATAGGGCTATCCATTTCACCTCGTTGCTATTGCGACCTTTTGGTGAACTGCACAAATCACTTTTTTCTTAAGAGTGTTTTGTGCGGTTGTACTAAAATGTCACATGGGCAATGTCTCTACATTTCAGTGCGACTGCACAAAGGGAGATTGGTTTTGCTCTATCCTCCTCATCCAACTCCGAGCCTAATCTTCTCCAACTAGTTAGTCTTAAGAGAGACTGCAAAGGTGACCGGCTTCTATTTGTGTGTTTATTGTTTCATCAGCAGTCCTCTATTATCGTAATCACACTTAATATCTTTGGAACAGGGATGCTCAGCTCTATTTTAGTGGAACTGCACAAAACGATCGGAATGTTGCATGCTCCAGACAGCTACTTTTTTCCCAACATGCCTTGTTGATTTAGACAGAGCTGGGGGGACGTTGCTGCCAATGAAAGCATGGATGAATTTTAATTTAACACCTTCTCACAACTCTGTCTTCAGTTGTGATGTAATTATTAGCTCTGATATGCTAATAATTGACATGCATTAGCAAGGAAGTAAGTTTTTTTATTGTTTCCGAAAGAACATCGATGGCAAGACACGCGAAACAAAAGCCGAAAGCTCACACCATTGTACAATTTCATGTCGCTAGAAAATTATTTGTATAGTACGTCAATTATGTAAACAAATGATGGAAGCTTGATAGCATTGCCAGAAGCCTCTTCATCATCCGGGTCCATGTGCCATGCACAAAATTATACTCCTTCGTTCCTAAATATTTGTATTTTTACAAAATTCAAACGGGCATATTTTAGAGTGTAGATTCACTCATTTTGCTTCGTATGTGTACTCCCTCCGTTCCTAAATATTCTATTCGTCTTTCTAGAGATTTCAACAAGTGACTACATACGGAGCAAAATGAGTGAATCTACACTCTAAAATATGTCTATATACATCCGTATGTGCCAGTCCATTTGAAATCTCTAAAAAGACAAATATTTGAGTAGTCACTCGTTGAAATCTCCAGAAAGACAAATACTCCGGAGTATATTTAAGAACCGAGGGGTTAGTGCACAACCGCATGGGAGACTCAGCCCGTTGTTGCGCCGCATTAATAGTGAGTAATGAGCAGTCAAATCATAAGCCCCACCTTTCCCACTGTAAGTTTCTCTGAAGAAGCAACCATCAATACGCTCTTCTTTGAACTCGCTCATACTACTCCATCCGACACTTTTTATACAGCGCACTTCAGAAAAAGAAAAAAAAATCTGTGGGACCAAGGAGACTAGCGATCAGCCTGAAAAATAGCATTGGTAGTTATAGCACGGTGTCTATTACTAGAGGGAATAATGCGTACACACATGCATGTAGTGCTTCCACCCCGGGTACACACATGCATGCACTTACTCCACTCCGTAGTAGTACAGTACATGGAGAGAAAATTGTGGACTTGATTGCGGTTACCACGCCCTAATTAATTGAGCATTAAACAAAATGCGTCTAAAGTCTCTCTGGTGGTGGAAATGCATTGAGAGAAATGCATCATAATGAAGCGCGCCCTGTAAACTGCGACGGAGGGAGGAGTAGTATGAAGGTGCAAAACCAAGTACGCGTATGGCCAGTCGGTCAACGCACGTCCTCTTGGCATATCACTGACATGTGGGACAGGAGTGCGAGCAAACCGATCTCAATTGACGGCAAAGAGCCAACCCGCCGTTCCTTGAGAGAGACGAGGAGCGAGAACACACAAACGGGCTCACATGGAGGCCAAGATATATTCGAGCATGGTTGGTTGATCGATATCATTCATTACATGTTGGGCTGCCGTTTTCCGCCCTTCTCCGGAATAAACGTGTACTTTATCAGAGATAAAAAATAAGAGTATAGACGCTCCACCATGCGGTTCTAGTAGTAGTACTACTCGTACTACTGCGCTGGCTCTTCGCCTCTTCGTGAAGTTGAACAATGATGGTACTCCGCATGTTGGGTACTACAGTGTATGCCTCTGACAATCTGACACCGAATGAACTGATGCATGTCCACCGAGGGTAGGTTGCATTAGTCAAAAGGTGTAAGCGAGCTTCACCTTGTCCTGCAAGCTTCTCCTCGTTCCGCGAGTTGACGGGACACACAAAAAAGTAGTGCTAGTCCATACTCCCTCCTTTCCGGTTAATATGGCTTAATCTTTTTTGCGGGTAAATGAGAGAGCTTTATTCATATATAAGCACTCTTAGGACGATCAGCCAAGACACTGGTCACTAGGAAGCGAGGTACCCCGCAAAAACAGAAGTAGGAAGCGAGGTGTTTCATCAAGCCAGCTCTCGGCCACATTCAAAGTGCAGTAAGCACGATTCGCATGAAGATGCGCCGCAAGGTTTGCTGACCTGTTTACATGCTGAATAACAAAAAAAGAGGAAATATTACCGAGCACTACTATTTGTAACAGGATATGAGCCAGAATTAAGCGAGAATTGTGGCGAGTGTTCCATGCAATCAACTTCCATTATCACATGCGAGAACCCTCGAAGAGAACCAAATGTGTTGAAGATTGCTTTATCACATTTTAAAATTATAATAAGAGTGCAGACGCTCCTCCATCCAGTTCCTAGTACTAGTATAGTACGTACCTTTATAGACTATAGTAGTAGTACTAGTAAACTTTGCGCTTGGCTGTTCGCCTATTCGGGAAGTCGAACAATAATAGCACTACTAGTAGTATAGTGTATGCTTCTGGCAATATGACACTGAATTAACTGTTGCACGTCCACCGCCTGAGCGAGGGAGAGCTTGCATTAGTCAAAAGTTTCTCCTTGTCCTGCGAGCCACCGCGCGCAAGCTTCTCCCGTCCTGCAACCTTCTCCTCGTTCGGCAAGTTGACGGGACACTGCAAAGTAATGCTAGTCCATACTGCCTCCTCTCCGGTTAATATGGCTTAATTTCAAACGAGATAAATACACTGTCTGTCACTGTATATTTGTAAAAATACGGTCAGTGGACTTCATAATACGCTCATTGCGCTCGCTCAATATATATATATATATATATATTTTCCGGTGTTTATACGGTCACTATTCACCCTGACTGAGTATGTGTGTGCATGCACATGTAGGTTGAGCACTTGAACGACGTGACCGCATGTGTTACGTCGTGTGCTCAGACATGCATGCATTAGGGCGTCGCGCGCATTTTTGCGTCCATTTGTACGTGTGACTGTTGCATACACGTAGGGGGAGTATGTGTAGGGGCCACTAAGGAGCAGTCAAATCACACAGTAAGTTAGTCGGAAGAAGCAGCCATCATTTCACTCTTGAATGACACGTACGCAATATAAAATGGTTGATATGGAGAGAAAAAAGAAAACCACTATATATACACTAGCAGGAGCCTAAGCTACAAGCCTGCTTGCTTAGGTTGCTCTCTTCACAAGCATAGAACGACGAGCCTGATCCCGCAGCTGGGGGAAGGGAACAATGTTCTGCGTAGACGCGGTCAACATCGGTGAGGGAGAAAACCCACAGTCGGTGCGTCCCAATTGGGGGTCACCGCGGTATGGGCCGATGCCGCGTCCCAACCGCCCTTCTAGCTACAGCCCTACATCCTAGGTAGTCCATCTTCCTTTTGGAGCCGGCTTGCTCCACTGCCATAGCTCCATCTCCATGTCGATCTTTCTCTACTTCTACCGGCTTCTACTTGTGATGAGTTTATGTCTCATGAACTAGTGCCAGTACTATTATTCTAATCACACTTCTTCAATATCTTTGCCATCAGGGATGCTCAGGTCGATTTTAGTGGAACTGCACAAAAGCATCGTATGATCCGAGGGTGCCAGCCGTCTTTCCTTCGACAGGTTCTACCTAGCTAGGAAATTAAATCATGTTTAGGGTTTAAGTCGTAGTGACCCCATCAGTAGTTTTTCTTTCGTACACGCTCTCACAACTTTTTTATTTAGTTGTGAAGTAAATATTGGCTATGATCTGTGAATCATTGAGATGCATCAGCATGCGTGTTAGTTTTCCTTTGTATTTGATGGAATGTTGTAACGGGGCAACCTTGGAATAGGAATGAAAATGGAGTTGAAAGTTTCTGTTTTTCCGGAGAAAAAATGGAAACGGAGAGAAACCAACGTTTCGTTTCGTTGGATCGCGCCATCGAGCAAAACCAACATTTAAATCACGTCTGTCGTGTTCATGTCTCACCCTCCTCCACGGCTCGACCCCACATGGTCGCTCGGCATGCCACTCACCGCAAACCGAGTATACGATAACTTTCCCGCCTGCTTGTCGATGGATCGCGCCATGGAGTACTAGCACTACTGGAAGAGATTGACGAGTTGGGGGAGGACATCTAGCTGTTTTACATGCATGTTGTAGCCGGCTATTGCGACCTTTGAACGCGGAGCAGCCGCGTGCACCAGGAAGCAGCGCGGGCGACGCTCTCTCGGCCGGCGCGCCGCTTCAATGCCGGCGCCAGTGAGAGGTTGCTTCCTCTCTTGCCGGGCATGAATACGGCACTGACCGTTTCGGGCGGGAAGCACACATGGGTGATGAAGAGGGTTCGGGTTGGTCAGGACCGGGCGTGGCAGCGGTCCGGACGTGCACAAACAAGAGATGATGTGCGTTAATATTGCTGCGTATATAATTAACAATGTAAATAATGTGCCAGTTGGACAATTATGATTGGATATGGAGATGGAAATGGAATTTTACGTAAACATGGATATGCATGTCTATGTCTATGTGTGTGTGCGCGACGACTCTCGCAACCTAGAAGCGGGGCGTGTTTTTGATCGAGTTTTCTTTCTTGGTACGTTAGAAAATCAGTTTGTCTAATTCACATCTAGATGTTATTTAAGGATATCACATCTAAGCTCCCACAAGTATATAATGTAGCAACAAGAAACAAAAAAAACTAGGAAAAAAATAGACCACAAACAGAGTGGACATCAACTTAGGGTTTGCACTCTCCACACACTCGCCGCACTACATACATGTTACACGCTAGAGGCTCAGCGTTCATTTGCTAGGGTTTGCTATATTCACAGTCTCTCACCCTCTCTTCACCAGATCTAAACAAGACTGCGTTGGCCTCTTGTCTCTCTCTCCTCCCTCACAGCTGGTGAAGGAGGCGTCTGTATCCCGTCGCACCGGGAAGGGGAGGAGGTGCAACGTTCACTCTATCGCCTTCGGCAAGGGAGGCAATCCACTGCCGGCTGCGCTGTTCTCTTTCACCTAGCGCCTATGCGGGAGGGCCACCGACCCCTTCTTCCTCGCTGCAGTACGTAGTGTGGGAAGATCTGGCCTCCCGCCGCACGCCTTGCCACATCCCGATGACCCTAAGGTACAAGTTTCTTTGAAACCGTCGTTGCTCTAGCTGCATGTGGATCTTTTTCGATCTGTAGTCGAATCTAGGTCTTGGTTCAAAGAGGAAAGAATGGTGCGGTGAGCTGGAGCAAGAATCCAGGACGTGGTTCAATGAGGAAAGGAGGGGCGGAAAGTAGTATAGACTGGCTATCCAGTCGCTTTGTAGGCCGAAAAGGGAAAAAGGGGGTAACCCAGTACACACATCTGTAAGGAACCGATCTCTTTGTTGAAAAGGGAAAGAAACTGGGGGGTCGAGTAGTTTGTGCAGGACTAGATTTGCTGCCCTCACATAGGAAGAAGGTTCAAAGAGAACAAATATGGGACCAACGCATATATGCTGCTTGGCTACATACTCTGCATCGCCCATTTATATGTGTGGACGCACATGGTGCTGGCATGTCCCATACAGCTATTTTGCTGTTGTTAATCTAAGAATGCCGCCGGAAAATTGAAGCAATGCCACTGTTAAAAGTAAATTCCATTTTTTAACGAATGTTGTTTCAAGAAAATGTCTCTGTTAATATGAATCAATGCAACCGTTTTAGAAATGCTACTGTCCTACTTTGTTTTCCATCCAAGATAAGTTAGATGCTTCTTTCTGTCACCGTTTGTTTCATCCTCCTTATCGGAAAGTAATTGTTTCCTTTTTTGCCTCTGTTAAAACAGGGGTATCGATTCAACTTGTTTCTATTGCGACATTTTGCTTCGCTACTTGAAAAACTTATGTTTTAAGAGTGTTTTGTGCAGTTCAACTTGAATGTCACACCGGTGACTTTGCTTAATTTTGGTGGAACTGCACAAAAGGAGATCGAGATTTGTTTCCAGTCTTCATGGCGAGTTGTTTCAAATCTTGGTCTCAACCACATGATGTGAGTGTGCTTTGAGATATTGTGCTACTTGTTTTGGTACTGTTTTAAATAAATGTTGAATTGAAGCTATTGTATTGCTGTCTTTTCCCATTACGTAGTGAACAAAAATGGGACCAACCCAGACATGATGCTTGTTGCTTTGTTACAACAAATTCAGCATCACCCCCTTTATAAGGCAGTAATTAATGCCACTCTCAGAATTAACTACTGAATCTTATTTCAAAACTGCAACACTTGTTAGGGATTGGCGGGATTACCATTTTTGTGGCCGCATGTTTCATCCTCCTTTATTAGCCAGTAATTGATTCCTTTTTTGCCTCTGTTTAAATAGGGATATCTATTCAACTTGTTGCTATTGCGACATTTTGCTTCGCTACGCGAAACACTTTGCTTGATTTCAGTGCAACTGCACAAAACGAGATTGGATTTCCTATTCGTGTTGGCAGATTCGTATTTTATCTTGTCCGTCTCATGAAAGGTCAGTACATGCCTTCATCCACATGATTGTGCAGTGTGCTTTGAGATGTTGTGCTACTTGTATTGGTACTGTTTTAAATAAATGTTGAACTGAAGCTATTGTATTGCTGTCTTTTCCCATTAAGTAGTGAACAAAAATGGGACCAACCCAGACATGATGCTTGTTGCTTTGTTACAACAAACTCTGCATCACCCCCTTTATAAGTAGATGGAAGGACATATTGTTTTTGCGCCCACTCACCCCAGGAACTGTTTATGCTTTTCGTTAATCTAATGCCGCTGGTAAAATTAAGCAATGCCACTCTCAGAATTAATTAACTACTGAATCTTAGTTCAAAACTGCAACACTTGTTAGGAATGGTACTATCCTGCTTTGTAGTTCTTTCTACATGTTTAACCAAGGTATTGTTAAGATAATGTCTCTGTTAAAATGAATCAGTTGCATTGTTTTAGGAATGGTACTTTTCTGCTTTGTCGTTCTTTATACATGTTGAAACAAGGCATTGTTAAGATAATGTCTCAGTCAATATGAATGAATCACACTGATGGATAATTGCTACTCTCCTGCTTTGTTTCCCATTAAGATAAAGTATATCAGTAGATGCTTTTCTTCTGGGAGTACAAGTCATCAACCGTTATTTATTAGTAATTGTTTCCCTTATACCTATTGTTGCTTACAGGGATATCGAAATTAAAGCTCGGTTTTATTCCGACTTAGATTTTAGTTGAACTGCACAAAAGGAGCCAATGTGTCCAAGGCAAACTGCTGCATTACTGGGTCTAGTTGGTCGTTCCACTTTGCAGAAAGAAGCAATCACTGTTTGTGCTACATTACAGAAGGAATGACCGAGAAGCTTTACAGAGTATTATTAGACACCGGTGACATGACTAGTCTGCAGAGACCATTGGCAATTTAACAACACGTGGAGTGCCCTGGGCAAAAAGTGCCCAAACAAGTACAAGAAGCTACGACAGGACAATCATAGGCATTAGATATTTTGAATGGGAAAAGCTTGTCAAAGTTTAATCATTGATGTTAGCAAGAAGACGTCAGTTTAATATATTGGATTGGAAAACCTTGTCAAAATTTGCTCATTGATGTTAGCCAGAAGACATGCATTTGATATTTTTGAGTGGGACGCCCTTGCTGTGAGCAGCGTCGAGTGTTTTTTCCTATTCCTGTGTTCAGTTTAGAAGTAAATAGTTACTCTACTGAGATATTCCTGTGTTAAGAGTTTGTTCTGAGTATTGTCTATGTAATGCCAGGCCTTGTGTTTGATTGCAAAGTTGAGCTCGGAATGTTGTGGCATGCGGCATCACGAGCTGTTCACCGTGCCTCCTGAGAATAATGCTTCGTATTGTTTTGCATGCCGATCTAATGCCAGTGATTTGCTTGTTAAGAAGATCATCCTCTTCTGTTGTTTCCGTCCTTAAGAAGTTCATCGTCTGATGTTTCGTTCATAGCCTATACGACAAGTCGGGTAGGTTAGACGTGAAACCATATGATCTTCTGACCAACTCATGATATTAGGCCGTGATTGGATCGTCGTTTTCCAACTAAAACCGCTTGTAAAACTGACGCTTGTAAATTAAAGCAGATGGTCTCGGGCGAAGGCGCTTGGTTGGTCGATTTCGACTAGTAAAATATCGGAAGTACTTCACACACGATAAAAACGCTGAACGACACTCGGACGATTGCTAATCCAGCCGTTAGCTGCTATTTCAGCCTTGCCCATGGATGGCATGATACACACGTCGTGCATGTATCGTCTGGTAATGTCGTCCATATAGCAGTGCTCATAAAATATACACTGGTCTCTCAAATTACAAGCGTAACCCGCCAGTTTTACTTACAGACCTCGGGCCCTCGGTTTCATTACGCTTGTATTTTACGCGTTGTTTCCAATGACGAGTAAATTACACTTGTATGTTAATACAGGTTTGAAATAAACCAGAGCTCCCAAGCGCGGCCTTACTGTTTCATGCCGTGTCAGTTCTCGAAGGTGCTCATAGGTGTCCGATGATCCTGGCTTCTTGAATGATGAGCGGGCGCTGTATCAGACCATCCATAGGGCCCGCGAGGCCTTCTCCGTTGTCCTTCGAGTTGTTGCGCTCGCCGTGGCGCCGAGCATTGTTAACATCGTCAACGAACAT
Source organism: Triticum urartu (assembly GCF_003073215.2). Taxonomy (NCBI): domain Eukaryota; kingdom Viridiplantae; phylum Streptophyta; class Magnoliopsida; order Poales; family Poaceae; genus Triticum; species Triticum urartu. The sequence continues at coordinate 180,804,189 of NC_053022.1, read as the reverse complement.
GAGGATTCAGGAGATGACTTTATTTTGACTGGATGACACTAGGGACCCACTAGGGCCATAGCCGTATGTACACAAGTGCCTCCTTATTATGTACAACTATATTTTTTTTCTTTCTCCTGGTTTCCTGACATCACGGTCCCGCACCATTGTCAACCTATGTAGTCAATATAAACGAGAGAATTGCACAAGGTGCGGCCGGCAGCTGGGACCAAGCAGCTCGAGCAGTATTTGTGTTTTTGAGGCGTGAGCACTGTAGAGTTTTTCTTGGTGATGATTTCGTTGTTGTTCAGAGGAGAGCAGGGTATTAACTGGGCGGGCTGTGGCCCATCTAGCCTAGGCCAGATAGCCAGCCCAGATACTAATTTTTTTCAAGATGAAAATGGCTAGCCCAGCTATATGTCCTTTTGAGGAATACCTAGGCAAGGTCAACTTGTTATTCTCCGCCCCGCTAGGCTGCAAATTTTTCCTAGGAGGGATGCATTAGGCTTAACAAGAAAATGGGCTTTAAAAATAATAAATGGGATGTAATTATAAAAACTAGGCAGTAACTATAAAAAATGCACCAAACACGAAATTAGTTTATAAAATATTATTTATGGATTTTGAAAATCTTAAATTTTCATTGTTGCGCGTGCAATGTTTCGTTGGATTTTTACGTAATACAAATTTATATTTAATCTAACTAGAAATTTCGGGATAAAAATATTTCAGATCCCATCAAAATGTGGGAAATTTTATTGAATTCTGTCTTCAACGGTTGGTTGAAATTATTAATCATTGTCCTAGCTAGAAAATGGGCTGTACTTTTAACAAACTGTAAATGGGCTGTTGTAAATTCCATTAGAATTCAAAAATGGGCTGTACATTCTTACAAAACGCAAATGGGCTATAAGTTCTCTGCCACACACTTGTGGGCCTACTAAGTGATGCGTCCCCTAAAAAAATAAGTTGACACGTATGCAAGGCTTTGTCAACTTATTATAGTCAACACACGGTTCTAGCAGAAGTGGCTGTTGGATGTCTATCCAACGGATGTCGTGCTTCTTCTTCAATCTCGGATATTCTTAGCTTCGGCCGCCCAAAAAATGATTCCTCCCCCTGACATCTGGGGCGCACCGTTTCGGAGGCTGACTTGTGGACCTAGTAAGTTGGAGCGTACCAAGGGCTTTGTCAACTTAGTCAATATAAACGATTCTAGCTTCAGTGACCGTACGATGTCCATCCAATGGCCGTAGTGCTTCTTCAACCTCTGGTCTTCTTGGTCCAGCCGCCCAAAGCAGCGCCGGTCGTGTCGCCTGCTCCTGCCTCCCGTGGCCGGATGTGCTGCCGTGGAGGCCTCACCGCCCCCATACTACTCCCACCCCTGGCCAGGCCATCCCTCCACTCACCCACACCCCCTGTTATTCTGCGGCGATGGCAGCCTCACACCGCAGCCAAACCAGTGAACGCTCGTACTCCTCTTGGCATGGGCATCCACTGTCGCGTCTTGCCCGGCTCCGCGTTGTCCCCTTCCTAGGCCTCGCCATCGTCCACCGCCGTGGTGCTCTCGACGCGGCGTGGTCAATGTGGTCAACGACTGACTTCCATCGGAAGAGTACTGTACGCAGAGAGGCTGACAGTTGGGTCCACAGCAGCCGCAAAGAAGTGCCTCCTTATTACGCAGAAAATAATTATTCCTCCACCTGACAGCGGGGACCCACCGGACGGGCCACCAGTATTTTGTGAAAAAAATCATTTCCCCCTGACTGCTGGGACCCACCGGACGGGCCACCGTATTTCGCAAAAAAAATGTTCCCCTCGCTATCAGCTCGGACCCACCGGAAGTGCCTCCTTATTACGCACAAAAAAATGAATACTCCCTCGGCTAGCTGGGACCCACCTTGGTGGGAGGCTGACTTGTGGGCCTACTAAGTTGATGGGGACGAAGGGCTTTGTCAAGTTAGTCAATATGAACGATTCTAGCTCCAGTGACCGTACGATGTCCATCCAACGGCCGTAGTGCTTCTTCAACCTCTGGTCTTCTTGCTCCAGCTGCCCAAAGCAGCGCCGGTCGTGCCGCATGCTCCTGCCTCCCGTGGCCGGCTGTGCTGCCGAGAGGCCTCACCACCCCCTACTATTCCCACCGCTGGCCAGGCCCTGCGGCGACAGCAGCCTCACACCGTAGCTGAACCAGTGAACCCTCGTACTCCTCTCCGCGCGGGCTTCCACTGCCGCGTCTTCCCCGGCTCCGCGTCGTTCCCTTCCTAGGCCCCGCCGTCGTCCACCGCCGTGGTGCTCTCCGTGCGGCGTGGTCAACGTGGTCAAGGAACGACTTCCATCGGAAGAGTACTGTACGTGGAGAGGCTGACAGCTGGGTCCACGGCCACAGCCCAATTTTTTTTTGATTTGCCAAGTAAGTCGCTTTGTCAGGCCTGTTGGGCTGCAAATCTTTCAAGACGAGGAGAGCTTTCATTCGGCTGGCCGAGAAAATGGCCAATCAGTAATGAGAAATGGGTTGTACATTTTTAAAACACATCAAACCGACAATTAGTTTCAAATATCTTATTTTTCATTTCAAGATTTTAAATTACATTAATTTTTATGCGTGGAGAATTTGTTGGATTTTATATTGATATACATTTATTTTTAAAATCAGTTTGAATGTGAGTCGAAATTTCGGGATTAAAAACAGTTCGGACCGCACCGAAATATGCAAAATTTCGTATAAGTTTTTAACCGTGGCCACAATATGGGCTGTAATGCTAACAAAAAGAATATGGGCTCCAAAAAAACCTTAAGAATCAGCAAATGGGCTGTAAATTATTAGAAATAATGGCAGATGGTCTGTATGCTGTTTTCCACAGATTTGAGGCTTTCCTAAAAAAATGTTGACGCACAAGCACTGACTGTTGGATGTCCATCCAACGGCCGTCGTGCTTCTTCAATCTCTGCTCTTCCTGCTCCAGCCGCTCAAACAAGCGCCGGCGGGACTGCCTGCTCCCTCCTCCTCGCGGCCGGCTGTGCTGCCGCACAGGCCTCGTCGCCCCACCATACTCCCATCGCTAGCCTAGCCATCCCTCTAGTCACCCACACCTGCTGTTATTCTCCGGCGACGGCAGACGAACCAGTAAACCCTCATACAGTCGTACTCCCCTCCGCGTGGGAAACAACTGCCAAGTCTTCCTTGCCTCCGTGTCGTCCCCTTCCAAGGCCTCGCCGTCGTCCACCGCCGTGGTGCTCTGGGCGTGGCGTGGTCAATGTGGTCAACGACCGACTTCCATCGAAAGAGTACTGTGCGTGGAGACGCTGACAGCTGGGTCCACGGCCATAGGAAGGAAGTGCCTCCTTATTACACGCAAAATAATTATTCCTCCACCTGACAGCGGGGACCCACCGGACGGGCCACTGTATTTCGCCAAAAAACGTTTCCCCCCTGACTGCTGGGACCCACCAGCTACACCTTCGCACGCAAGGAAGTGCGTCCGGGCAAAAAAACAAAACGATTCGCCCCCCTGATTGCTGGGACCCACCAGCTACATCTTTGCACGCAAGGAAGTGCCTAACAGTCGGGACCTCTGATAACCCACAAGTATAGGGGATCGCAACAGCTTTCGATGGTAGAGTATTCAACCCAAATTTATTGATTCGACACAAGGGGAGCCAAAGAATATTCTCAAGTATTAGCAGCTGAGTTGTCAATTCAACCACACCTGGAAACTTAGTATCTGCAGCAAAGTGTTTAGTAGCAAAGTAATATGATAGTGATGGTAATGGTAACAAAAGAGTAACGAAAGCAAAGTAATGTTTTTGGTATTTTGTAGTGGTTGTAACAATAGCAACGGGAAAGTAAATAAGCGTAAACCAATATATGGAAAGCTCGTAGGCATCGGATCAATGATGGATAATTATGTCGGATGCGGTTCATCATGTAACAATCATAACATAGGGTGACACAGAACTAGCTCCAATTCGTCAATGTAATGTAGGCATGTATTCCGAATATAGTCATACGTGCTTATGGAAAAGAACTTGCATGCCATCTTTTGTCCTACCCTCCCGTGGCAGCGGGGTCCTAATGGAAACTAAGGGATATATTGATGAAAACATAATAGGTTCAGATCTGAAATCATGGCACTCGGGCCCTAGTGACAAGCATTAAGCATAGCAAAGTCATAGCAACATCAATCTCAGAACATAGTGGATACTAGGGATCAAACCCTAACAAAACTAACTCGATTACATGATAAATCTCATCCAACCCATCACCGTCCAACAAGCCTATGATGGAATTACTCACGCACGGCGGTGAGAATCATGAAATTGGTGATGGAGGATGGTTGATGATGACGACGGCGAAAAATCCCCCTCTCCGGAGCCCCGAACGGACTCCAGATCAGCCCTCCCGAGAGGTTTTAGGGCTTGGCGACGGCTCCGTATCGTAAAACATGGTGAAATCTTCTCTCCTATTTTTCTCTACCCGAAAGCAGATATATAGAGTTGGAGTTGGAGTCAGGAGGTCTTCATCTTTGGCGAGGATTTTTTATTATTTATTGTAAGATGTTCCGTGGAGTTTCAGGCCATTCCGCGAACTCTTGTTTTCTGCACATAAAACAACATCATGGCAATTCTGCTGAAAACAGCGTCAGTCCGGGTTAGTTCCATTCAAATCATACAAGTTAGAGTCCAAAACAAGGGCAAAAGTGTTTGGAAAAGTAGATACGACGGAGACGTATCAACTCCCCCAAGCTTAAACCCTTGCTTGTCCTCAAGCAATTCAGTTGACAAACTGAAAGAAATAAAGAAAAACTTTTACAAACTCTGTTTGCTCTTGTTGTTGTAAATATGTCAAGCTAGCATTCAAGTTTTTAGCGAAGATTATAACTAACCATATTTGCAATAATTCTCAGGTCTCATGATTACCCATATCAATAGCATAATCAACTAGCAAGCCATAATAATAAATCTTGGATGACAACACTTTCTCAAAACAATCATAATATGATATAACAAGATGGTATCTCGCTAGCCCTTTCTGAGACCACAAAACATAAATGCAGAGCACCTTTAAAGATCAAGGACTGACTAGACATTGTAATTCATGGTAAAAGAGATCCAATCATAGTCACACCCAATATAAATTAACAGTGATGAATGCAAATGACAGCTGCGCTCTCCAGCTAGTGCTTTTAATAAGAGGATGATGACTCAACATAAAAGTAAATAGATAGGCCCTTCGCAGAGGGAAGCAGGGATTTGTAGAGGTGCCAGAGCTCGGTTTTTAAATAGAGGTGAATAATATTTTGAGCGGTATACTTTCATTGTCAACATAACAACCAAGAGATGGCGATATCTTCCATGCTACACACATTATAGGTGGTTCCCAAACAGAATGGTAAAGTTTATACTCCCCCTCCACCAACAAACATCAATCCATGGCTTGCTCGAAACAACGAGTGCCTCCAACTAACAACAGTCCCAGGGGGAGTTTTGTTTTGCAATTATTTTGATTTAGTTTGCATAAATCATGGGACTGGGCATCCTAGTGACCAGCCATTTTCTCGTGAGTGAGGAGCGGAGTCCACTCCTCTTGAGAATAACCCGCCTAGCATGGAAGATATAGACAGCCCTAGTTGATACATGAGCTATTCGAGCATACAAAACAGGATGATTATTTGAAGGTTTAGAGTTTGGCACATGCAAATTTACTTGGAACGACATGTAGATACCGCATATAGGAAGGTATACTGGACTCATTTGGAATAACTTTGGGGTTTGAGGGATTGGATGCACAAGCAGTATTCCCGCTTAGTACAGGTGAAGGTTAGCAAAAGAGTGGGAAGCGACCAACTAGAGAGCGACAACAGCCATGTACATGCATTAAAATTAATAAACATTAGATGCAAGCATGAGTAGGATATAATCCACCATGAACATAAATACCGTGAAGGCTATGTTGATTTGTTTCAACTACATGCGTGAACATGTGCCAAGTCAAGTCACTTAAATCATTCAGAGGAGGATACCACCCTATCATACCACATCATAACCATTTTAATAGCATGTTGGCATGCAAGGTAAACCATTATAACTCATAGCTAATCAAGCATGGCACAAGCAACTATGATATCTAATTGTCATTGTGAACATGTTTATTCATAACAAGCTGAATCAAGAACAACGAACTCATCATATATCATCATAATTGCCTTTCACTTGCACGACCGAACGATGTGAATAATAATACGAGTGCACGTGCATTGGACTAAGCTGGAATCTGTGAGCATTCAATAAACAGGAGAATACAAAGCAATATGGGCTCTTGGTTAAATCAACAATAAAGCATATAAGAGCCACTTCAACAATTTAATCATGGTCTTCTCCTACTGACCCCCAAAGAAAAGAAAAGAAATAAAACTATTTACATGGGAAAGCTCCCAACAAGCAAAAGAAGAACATGAAATCTTTTTGGGTTTTCTTTTTAATTACTACTGCAAGCATGGAAATTAAACTGATAAAAAGCTACAACTAATTTTTTGGTTTTTCTTAAGGTTTATTAAACACACAAGAAGAAAGCATGAAAGGAAATAAACTAGCATGGATGATACAATGAAAAAGTATGAATACCGACATCTAGCAATGAGCGTGTGTGAACATAAATGTAATGTCGGTGAGAAATACGTACTCCCCCAAGCTTAGGCTTTTGGCCTAAGTTGGTTTATGGCCACGGCCGGCCTGGCTGATATCCATAATAATAGTTGTTGGGGTCGTACTGTGATGAGGAAGAAGAAGGCTCCGATTGCCACTGACTAGCAATCATCTCCGGATCCCACTAATAGTTAGACTGTCATGAAGGATCAAATTGTGGTTCCGGTTCTGGCTCCTCGGCTGGTGCAGGGTTCTGGTAGGCGTGGATAGCCGTCAACGGAACAAGGTACGTGCCTACAGTCAAATCAAACAAAGAAGGAGCAGGCAAGGTAATAGTCTCAGGATGATGTTTATTAAAGAACAATTGATATTTAAGTTCTCCTGCCCTATTCTTAATAATAAAATCATGTGCCACCATACTTTTATAATCTAGATAAACACGAGGCAGCCCTTTTTCTTCCTTCTCAGCATACCTAATAGGTATGTTAAAATGTGCAGCTAGGCGTGTAGCATAGATGCCTCCAAAGATGGGGCCCTTTGTACGGTTAAGACTTAACCATTTAGCAATAATACCGCCCATACTAAAAGTGTTATCACTGTATAAACCTTGGAGCAAAATAATAATATCAGGGATACTAAGGTTTCAATAGTTTCCGCGACCAATTAAGCAATGACTAGCAAATAATGCAAAGTAACATAAGATAAGAAAATGTATGCTAGTGATTAGTGCATCGGAAACCTTCCTAGTTTCCCCTACAATGATAGTATCAATAAATCCCTCCACATCATCACGATGTGGTTCTTCTGTCTTGCCCCCCAAAGGGACTAAACAAATCCGACAAAAATCATAAAGTGACATCTCCTTATGCCCATCATATAAACGAAACTCCAACATAGGTGGTGATTTCCTATAATGAAAATGTAAGTTTTGCACAAAGGTATTTGGGAGTAAGAGATACTGATCGCATTGGTCGTGGACGAAAGCAGTGAGGCCTGCATTATGAGCCAATTCACGAAAATCTTCATAAATCTCGGCTGCTCTCAAGAAATCCTCGGAAGGCCATTCACACGCCCGAACCTCCGCGGTGCGCGGCAAAATATACTTAGGCTTTGGTGCCTTTTCCTTCGAGCTTTAGCTCGATGAGCCCCTCAATAATCTCCTCATCATTTTCTGAAAAATTCTGAAATTTTTAGTAACTTCAAAATAAAAGTAAACCAAACTCAATAATATTGATAGCAACCACTCCTACAAGTGCCTATGGCCTATATCATGCATCAAAACTACTTTTGACCATATATATTTGACATGCAAGCTCAAGAACAGGGTTACCTAAGCAGCAAAAATTTGCAATGAATAAAGCACTAGAACAAAAACTAATTGGACCAATGGAGGAGTCACATACCAAGGAACAATCTCCCCAAGTAGTTTTGTGAGAGGTGTTTTGAGCAAGGAGATCGAAAATGGCAGCAAAGAGGGCTGGAACTCGTGCTTGAGTTGGTTTTTCGTGTTTGTGGGAGGAAGAAGAAGAGGATGGGTGCAGGAATAAGTGGAGGAGGGCCACCATGGGCCCATGAGGCAGGGGCATGCCCTAGAGGGGTAGGCACGCCCTCCACCCTCGTGGCAAGGTGGCTGGCCCCCCTGGTGTGTTCTTTGTTCCATAAATCCTCAAATATTCTAGAAAAAATCATATTTAATTATCAGGGCATTTGAAGAACTTTTATTTTCGAGGTATTTTTATATTGCACGGATAATCAGATAACGGACAGACAAATTATTTATTTTTACTTTATTTCAACTAAATAACAGAAAGTATAGAGAGGGTACAGAAGGTTGTGCTTCTAGTTTCATCCATCTCATGCTCATCTACTAACAAGGTTGATCAAGTCTTGTTAACAGACTCATTCCGATTAACATGAAACCGGAGAAAATTCGAATAACACTAGGTTACCTCAACGGGGATATGCACATCCCCAATAATAAGTATATCATATTTCTTCTTAACAGTAGGAAGAGGAAATTCAAAACCTCCAAATATAATCGATGGAATTTTTTCGATAGAATTGATAATATGAACTTGAGGTTGTTTCCTCGGAAAGTGTACCGTATGCTCATTACCATTAACATGAAAAGTGACATTGCCTTTGTTGCAATCAATAACAGCCCCTGCAGTACTAAAAAAAGGTCTTCCAAGAATAATAGACATACTATCGTCCTCGAGAATATCAAGAATAACAAAGTCCGTTAAAATAGTAACATTTGCAACCACAACAGGCACATCCTCACAAATACCGACAGGTATAGCAGTTGATTTATCAGCCATTTGCAAAGATATTTCAGCAGGTGTCAACTTATTCAAGTCAAGTCTACGATATAAAGAGAGAGGCATAACACTAACACCGGCTCCAAGATCACATAAAGTAGTTTTAACATAGTTTCTTTTAATGGAGCATGGTATAGTAGGTACTCCTGGATCTCCAAGTTTCTTTGGTATTCCACCCTTAAAAGTATAATTACCAGCATGGTGGAAATTTCAGCTTCTGGTATCTTTCTTTTATTTGTAATAATATCTTTCATGTACTTAGCATAAGGATTCATTTTGAGCATATCAGTCAATCGCATACGCAAAAAGATAGGTCTAATCATTTCAGCAAAGCGCTCAAAATCCTCATCATCCTTTTTCTTGGATGGTTTGGGAGGAAAAAGCATGGGTTTCTGAACCCAAGGCTCTCTTTCTTTACCATGTTTCCTAGCAACAAAGTCTTTCTTCTCATAACATTGATTCTTTGATTGTGGGTTATCAAGATCAACAGCAGGTTTAATTTCTACATCATTATCATTACTAGGTTGAGCATCATTATGAACATCATCATTAACATTTTCATTAGGTTCATGTTCATTGCCATATTGTGTTTCAGCATCAGACATAGAGATATCATTTGGATTATCAGGTGGTTCAGCAATAGGTTCACTAGAAGTTTGCACAGTTCTATCATTTTTCTTTTTCTTCCTTTTAGAGGAACTAGGTGCATCAATATTATTTCTCTGAGAATCTTGCTCAATTCTCATAGGGTGGCCTTCAGGATACAAAGGTTCCTGAGTCATTCTACCAGTTCTAGTAGCCACTTTAACAGCATAATTATTTTTCTTACTATTCATCTCATTGAGCAATTCCTTTTGAGCTTTAAGTACTTGTTCTACTTGAGTGGTAACCATAGAAGCATGTTTGCTAACAAGTTTAAGTTCACCTCTAATATTGGCCATATAATCACCCAAGTATTTAATCATATCAGCATCTTGTTTTAATTGTCTACCAAAATAAGCATTGAAGTCTTCTTGCTTAAACATAAAATTATCAAACTCATCCAAGCATTGACTAGCAATTTTAGCAGGAGGTATTTCAGCTTTATCATATCCATAGAGAGAATTTACCTTTATTACCTGTGTCGGGTTATCGAGGTATGGAGGTTCTTCAATAAATAAAGGATTAAGATCATATGTTTCTTCAATAGGCGGTAAATTAAGATCATGTATTTCTTCAATAGGAGGTAAATTCTTAACATCTTCAGCTTTAATACCTTTTTCTTTCATAGATTTCTTTGCCTCTTGCATATCTTCAGGACTGAGAAATAGAACACCTCTCTTCTTTGGAGTTGGTTTAGGAATAGGATCATTAATTGGAGCAGGAGCTGGCTCAGGAGGTGCCCAATTATTTTCATTTGTCAACATATTATTCAATAAATTTCAGCTTCATCCGGTGTTCTTTCCCTGAAAAGAGAACTAGCACAACTATCCAGGTAATCTTCGGAAGCATTGGTTAGTCCATTATAAAAGATATCAAGTATTTCATTTTTCTTAAGAGGATGATCGGGCAAAGCATTAAGTAACTTGAGAAGCCTCCCCCAAGCTTGTGGGAGACTCTCTTCTTTAATTTGCACAAAGTTGTACATTTCCTTTAAAGCATCTTGTTTCTTATGAGTAGGGAAATATTTAGCAGAGAAGTAATAAATCATATCCTCGGGACTACACACACAACCAAGATCAAGAGAATTAAACCATATCTTAGCATCACCCTTTAATGAGAACAGAAATATTTTAAGGATATAAAAGTAGCGAGATCTCTCATCATTAGTGAACAGGGTGGCTATATCATTTAATTTAGAAAGATGTGCCACAACAGTTTCAGATTCATAGCCATGAAAAGGATCAGATTCAACTAAAGTAATTATATCAGGATCAACAGAGAATTCATAATCCTTATCAATAACACAGATAGGTGAAGTAGCAAAAGCAGGGTCAGGCTTCATCCTAGCATTTAGAGATTGCTTATTCCATTTAGCTAATAACCTTTTGAGTTCATATCTATCTCTGCAAGCTAAAATAGCTAAAGAAGCTTCTTGATCAAATAAATAACCCTCAGGAATAACAAGTGATTCTTCATCATGACTTTCATCATCATAATCAGATTCAATATTTTCAATCTCTCTAGCCCTAGCAAGTCATTCCTCGAGAAAATCACCAAGTGGCACAGTAGTATCAAGCATAGAAGTAGTTTCATCATAAGTATCATGTATAGTAGAAGTAGCATCATCAATAACATGTGACATATCATAACGAATAGCAGAAGTAGGTTTAGGTGTCGCAAGCTTACTCATAACAAAAGGTGAATCAAGTGCAGAGCTAGATGGCAGTTCCTTACCTCCCCTCGTAGTTGAGGGATAAATTGTTGTCTTAGCGTCTTTCAAATTCGTCATAGTGTCCAGCAGATATAAATCCCAAGTGACTCAAAGAATAGAGCTATGCTCCCCAGCAACGGTGCCAGAAATTAGTCTTGATAACCCACAAGCATAGGGGATCGCAACACCTTTCAAGGGTAGAGTATTCAACCCAAATTTATTGATTCGACACAAGGGGAGCCAAAGAATATTCTCAAGTATTAGCAGCTGAGTTGTCAATTCAACCACACCTGGAAACTTAGTATCTGCAGCAAAGTGTTTAGTAGCAAAGTAATATGATAGTGATGGTAACGGTAACAAAAGAGTAAAGAAAGCAAAGTAATGTTTTTGGTATTTTGTAGTGGTTGTAACAATAGCAACGGGAAAGTAAATAAGCGTAAACCAATATATGGAAAGCTCATAGGCATCGGATCAATGATGGATAATTATGCCGGATGCGTTCATCATGTAACAGTCATAACATAGGGTGACACAGAACTAGCTCCAATTCGTCAATGTAATGTAGGCATGTATTCCAAATATAGTCATACATGCTTATGGAAAAGAACTTGCATGACATCTTTTGTCCTACCCTCCCGTGGCAGCGGGGTCCTAATGGAAACTAAGGGATATTAAGGCCTCCTTTTAATAGGGAACCGGAACAAAGCATTAGCACATAGTGAATACATGAACTCCTCAAACTACGGTCATCACCGGTAAGTATCCCGATTATTGTCACTTTGGGGTTAACGGATCATAACACATAATAGGTGACTATAGACTTGCAAGATAGGATCAAGAACTCTGATATATTGATGAAAACATAATAGGTTCAGATCTGAAATCATGGCACTCGGGCCCTAGTGACAAGCATTAAGCATAGCGAAGTCATAGCAACATCAATCTCAGAACATAGTGGATACCAGGGATCAAACCCTAACAAAACTAACTCGATTACATGATAAATCTCATCCAACCCATCACCGTCCAGCAAGCCTATGATGGAATTACTCACGCACGGTGGTGAGCATCATGAAATTGGTGATGGAGGATGGTTGATGATGACGACGGCGACGAATCCCCCTCTCTGGAGCCCCGAACGGACTCCAAATCAGCCCTCCCGAGAGGTTTTAGGGCTTGGCGGCGGCTCCGTATCGTAAAACACGATGAAATCTTCTCTCTTATTTTTTTCTCCCCGAAAGCAGATATATAGAGTTGGAGTTGGAGTCAGGAGGTCTCCAGGGGGCCCACGAGGTAGGGGGTGCGCCCTGGGGGGTGCCCCCCACCCTCATGGAAAGGGTGTGGGCCCCCTGGTCTTCATCTTTGGCGAGGATTTTTATTATTTATTGCAAGATATTCCGTGGAGTTTCAGGCCATTCCGAGAACTTTTGTTTTCTGCACATAAAACAACATCGTGGCAATTCTGCTGAAAACAGCGTCAGTCCGGGTTAGTTCCATTCAAATCATACAAGTTAGAGTCCAAAACAAGGGCAAAAGTGTTTGGAAAAGTAGATACGACGTAGATGTATCACCTACCTGGTCGAAGCGTACGTAGCGTTGTCATTCTGGCCACGAACGTGTATGTACATATATACTGGTGGATGTAGAGGCGCTCACGTGTCGTAGTAGAGGCGCACACGTAGCATGTACACGTACGTACAACAGCCAGGGTGCAAGAAAGAAAATACGGCCACGTATGTGTACATACGGGCGGGGTCTCGAATGCCTCCTCATGCATACGTATGACGAGGGCTCGTTCACATGGCTGGGTCAAAACGGAGAAACAGCGTCGTCGTCGTGTTCATGGGGAGGCAACGGAATGCGTCGTGTTCATCGGGAGGAAACGGAACGCATGGGAGCGAACCGGCTGCATCGGAACGGAATGTGTGGTCGTGTTCATCGGGAGGGCTTGTACGGAACATGCGGTGGAAACGAGGCCTGGCGTACCGCAGAACAGAGGAAACGGCCTTGTGTTCGACCGTCCACATTCGAAACGGGTTCATGTTCATCGGGAGGGGTGTGGCTACCGCAAAACGGACGAAACGGACCTCCTACGGTCAAAACGGGGGTCTTGTTGATTGGGAGGGGTGTGGCGTACCACAAAACGGACGAAACGGACCTCCTACGGTCGAAACGGGGGTCCTGTTCATCGGGAGGGGTGTGGCGTACTGCAAAACGGGACTCCACGGGATACTGTTCATCTCCACCGTCGACCTCCTCCAGCCTCCACGGGCTACCGTCGACCTCCTCCAGCCTCCACGGGCTCCTGTTCATCCAGCCTCCATCGCGCGCTACTCCACCGGCTACTGTTCAAGCACCCCTCCACCGTCTACTGTTCATCCAGCCCTCCACACCACGGGGTCCTGTTCAACCACCCCTCCACGGGCACCCCTCCACCGTCTACTATTCATCCAGCCCTCCACACCATGGGGTCCTGTTCATCCAGAGGCAACGCCACCGCTCACTGTTCATCCCAGAGGCAGCATCGATCGGCTTCAGTTAGCAGCAGTAGCGAAGGAATCGCTCGATCGAGTTCAGTTAACAGCCATCGATCGATCGCTCGGGTTCAGTAACGCGTAGCCTGCAGTGCAATCGCTCGGGTTCAGTTAGAGCCCAACGCCTCGCTCAGGTCCAGTTAGAGCCAATGCCTCGCACACACGCGCGTACGTGTACTAGAGAAACGCGCATCGCTCGGTCCCCAACCTCCCACTGTAACCAGGAACTCCCCAAAATTTTCCTCGCCCTCGCTTCTACCACGGTTTTTTCCGTCATGGACGGCCCAAAGAATGTCATGCAGCTGCGTCTCCGGCCCGCCCAGGACGAAAAGCCCATTTTCTTTCATGATTTTTTGTCATAGAAGTAGGAGCCCACCACATCTATGATGATACCGGGTTTTGTCACAATTATCATCATAGAAGTGTCATATGTATGACATAATTTTTTTCGTTCGGCCCAAAATGTCACAGATGTGTCTTTTTTTTGTAGTGCTTGTGCATCAACTTCATAACTTTTGTACGTACCATGCATGAACCGCGCCACAACCAAACTTCTTATATATTAATATTGACGTCTAATGGGAATGTTTAGGTCCCATGCAAGAAATGGGAATGGATTTGAAACTTCTGGGTGTGGTGGTTCAATTTGCGAAGGCGCACACATAAACAACCAAAACAAAGTCATTTTGGAACAAAGAGCTGCCACGTTACAATCAGAAATAGAAGTAGTATTGAAACCGTGGGTGTTCTACTAACCATTTAAGTGCTGCCACACGTCCCTCTATTAATTGGCTAGTAGGAGGCGCCGTGCGGGGTACTACCTCCATCCTGGTTTATTGTTTCCTTAGGGGCTATTTGGTTCTAGGCCTTGCATTGCCACACTTCGCCACACTTTTTTTCCAAGCTTGCCTAAGGTTAGTTCATCAAAATGAGAGCTACAAGTTTGCAAGCCTAAGGGAATCTTGCGACACTTTTGTGTGTATGCCATGTGGGGCCCTAGTGTGACTTGCCTAAGGTGTGGCTTGAACCAAACACTCATCTAAGTTGGTCAAACATGCATAACCTTAGGTGTGAAAACCTTTGGCAAAGTTTGTCACAAACCAAACAGTAGTGTTTTGTGCCAATTTTTGATTGTGAATTCAATTAACAAAAATAGTATCATTGGAAACTATGTTCAAATACGAATCTAGCCATATAAATTTTAGTAACATGCATTAAAATTTTATCAATTGAACTTATGGTCAATTTTTGACATAAAATATGGAAGGACCAACAAATCAAGACAGAGTCTTTCAGTAGACGGGAGGTGTGCGAGTAGACCGATGCGCAGGCTCACCCCAGACAGTCGTTTTGGCCCGCCCCTAAACGCACAGTGGCTAGGCATATGACTTACATGTGGGACCGCATGTAAGGAAAGTGATGATGCCCGAAATTGGCAAAACTCCCCCGCTTATCACGCGGGAAAAGCCCAACACTATCGTTTTGAATTGTTATTTCTATGTTTTGAGGGAAAATTGTTATTTCTATCTATCGGTCGTGCCAGGAGTAGAACCCAAGTGTTACAACTTACTAGTATCACAAGTTCAAAAGGAAAATCTTGCCTTGTTCACGTCGCACTGTTGGGGAACATTGCATGGAAAACAAAAAAATTCTATGCACACGCAAGATCTATCCATGGAGATGCATAGCTACGAGAGGGAAGAGTGTGTCTACGTACCTTCGTAGACCATTAAGCGAAGCGTTTATCAACATGGTTGATGTAGTTGTACACCTTCACGATCCGCTCGATCAAGTACCGAACGCACGACACCTCCACGATCAGCACACGTTCAGCTCGATGACATCCTCACCTTCTCAATCCAGCAAAAAAAGGCAAAGTAGTAGATGAATTCCGGCAGCACGACGGCATGGTGACGGTGGTGGTGCAACTATCTCCGCGGGGCTTCGCCGAGCACTACAAAAATTATGACCGAGGACAAACTAGAGGGAGAGGGGCGCCACAAACGGCTTGGGGATCGTGGTGTGTGTTGCCCCTCTCCTTCCTCACATATATATAGGTGGGGGAGAGAGGAGGCAGCCTAGGGCGCCCCAAGGGGGCCGGCAGCCGCCCTTGGGCTCGTTCCCTAGCCGCGCCCCATTTCTTCTTAGGCGCATGGGGGAGGCAGGAGGGGGTGGCGCCCCCTTTCCTCTCTCTCATGTGGAGGGGAAGGCGGGAGGGGCTAGCCCTTCCCCTTTCCTCCCTTAGGGCCAGCGGCCTAGAGGTGCCGCGTGCCAGCCCCTTGTGGGCTGGTGCGCTCCCCTCGTTTGGCCCATATGGCCCAATAACCTCCCGGGGCCTCCCGGAACCCCTTCCAGTGATCCGATGACTACTCGACACATTCCGAATTCTTTCCGGTGACCAAATAGCATCATCCTCTATATCAATATTTACCTCTGGACCATTCCGGAGCTCCTCGTCATGTCCGTGACCTCATTTGGGACTCTGAAGAACATTTGGTCACCAACTCACATAACTCATATAATACTATATCGTCAATGAACGTTAAGCATGCGGACCCTACGGGTTCGTGGATGATGTAGACATGACCGAGACGCCTCTTAGGTCAATAACCAGTAGCGGGACCTGCATGCCCATATTGATTCCTACATATTCTATGAAGATCTTTATCAGTCGAACCTTTATGATAACATACTTAATTCCCTTTGTCTGTCGGTATGTTACTTGCCCGAGATTCGATCATCAGTATCTCCATGCCTAATTCAATCTCGTTACTGGCAAGTCTCTTTAGTCGTTCTATAATACATCATCTCATAACTAACTCCTTAGTCACTTTACTTGCAAGCTTCTTGTGATGCTGTATTACCAAGAGGGCCCAGAGATACCTGTCCAATATACGGAGTGACAAATCCCAATCTTGATTCATGCCAACTCAACAGACACCTACGGAGATACCTGTAGAGCATATTTGTGATCACCTAGTTATGTTGTGACATTTTATAGCACACAAGGTGTTCCTCCGATATCCGGGAGTTGCATGATCTCATGGTCAAAGGAATATGCATTTGACATTAAGAAAGCGGTAGCAATAAACTGAACGATCATATGCTATACTAACGATGGGTCTTGTTCATCACATCATTCTCCTAATGATGTTATCCTGTTATCAAGTGATAACTCATGTCCATGGTTAGGAAACTTTAAACATCTTTAATCAACGAGCTAGTCTAGTAGAGGCTTACTAGGGACACGGTATTTGTTTATGTATCCACACATGTATTTAAATTTCTGGTCAATACAATTCTAGCATGAATAATAAACCTTTATCATGAACAAGGAAATATAATAATAACAACTTTATTATTGCCTCCAGGGCATATTTTCATCACGCACCCCCACACAGCTGATCCGGCACGCCGCTCAAGGGGGAACAAGTGCTGTCTTGCATCTTCACTTACAAGTGGGACCACAGTTGAGGAAACCGACTATCGGCAAACACCCACCCACCCGCTGCACGATGGCTGAGTTCAGAGAAAGGAGGAGGGAGAAGAGATAGCTGTAGCACGGACTCCAAAAAATATGGTGTCAGATGGGAGTCGTGCTGGTGGTGTGTGCCGTACTCCTAGACGTGAATGCTTGTTCTGGTCCATGCCACCTGTAACATCCCAAATTTTCAATTTGGAATGTTATACATTAAAGCATCATTGCATATCATATTTTATTGCATTTTGGCTTGATCCTAGAAATTCTACGCAACTCAAGGACCTACGGAGAGATTTGGGGATTTCATTATTTTCATATTCGAGTTTTCTCGAATTTTGGAAAGAGGATCATTTGATTTTAATTATTTTCTCTTCGGTTATTTCTTTTATAAAAATAAAAGAGAGAGGATAAAATGACTTCCTCAAAATAGAGAAATATCGAAGATTTAATATTAATCAAATAAGATTTTTTATTTGGAGTTCTATTGCTATTTTATTTGAATTAGAAAAATATGCGTTTTTCAAAGTTGCATTTTAGGCCCAAATAAATGTTCACCTTGGCCGGCTTATTTTTAGAGGACGGGGAAAATTTATTTCGGGATTTTTGGAGTCTGTTTAGTATTTCTTTTCTTTCCTTTTCTGCACGTCGGAATTATTTAAAAAAAATTGAACCGACTCCGGGCCGTACCCGAGCGGGACTCCGCCCGGGGGGCCATTATAAGCCGCCGCCCCGAGCCACCTAAAGCTCACAGCCGCCGCCAAAGCCCACCGGCGCCCTAACCCTAAACCTAGCCGCCGAACCACGCCGCGGCCGCCGCCGCCCGCGCTGCCGCCGCCGCCGAAGCCGCACCGCCGCCGCGCCGGACCCCAGGTAGCCGCCTCGGTTTTCGTGAGAAAACCGTATGGTTTTTTCGAAACCCTAGATCCGTTTTTAGATCCGGTTCGGTTTATTTTTTTTGGTTTAGTTATTTAACGAACGGCCGTTTTTACGTTCGTTTTAACGAACGGTTTTCACCATTTTTCCGTACATAGTGAACGTTCATTCCTTAGCCTGTTCGTCAGTTTTTCTTTTTCTTGGATTTTCCGCGATTATTTTCGATCGCGATTTCTGATCCGATTTTCGTTTTAGTATAACTTTTCTCCCGTTTATCGGAATCAGGCAATTCAAGTGCCTAGACTTTCGTCTCGAAACCCTCTTTCCGTTTAACCAACTTGAACAAGATTCTGATATAGTAAAATTTGACTTTAGTCCAGATTAGTAATCGGATCTTGTTTCTTTCGCAGTTTGAGTTTCGTTGCTCCGTTTGATTTGTTTTTTTGCAAACCAGAGTTCTTAAGTTGAACTTTCTGGTTAGATCTCTTATTTGAGTTTTACCCGTGCTTTCTTGTTTGATTGCTTATTGTATGCTTGTTTGATTGCGATGGAGTACCCGAAGTGCGAAGCATGCTACATCGAGTCTGTAGGTTTTGCGGATCATCAGGAAGGAAAGTAACACTTTGATCATATCCCTTTATAACCTAGTTTTTATGCATTAGTTTCAACCCTCGAACATTGCATGGTTAGGACTTGATAACATGTGGGATTGGGAATTAGATGAGGAAGTACCTATTCACCTGTTTTATTATCAAACCCTTGGGAGTTACTTCTACACATTGCTTATATTGCCATGCTATGCTCGTAGACGTGGTTTGAGTGAGTGAAACCATGACAGATGTGAGATTGTTAAATTAATGGTTGAACTTAAGGTGGCAACTTTAAATACACATCTGGGTGGATTGCTTATCGGGCACCTGGAGAATGCAGTGTTGTCCTAGGATATCCCAGAGTACCCGTGTGATAATCCTAAGGTCCGCCACCCAGGCTCAAAGGGAACTGAAATATTTCATGCTAGACACTTCCGTGTGCAGCCACAAGCTATTATGGGCTCTAGCATAGTTGAGTAAGTTGCGTGAAGCTCTTGAAGAGGTAGACTAGCAGATGTGGTGGGTTGTAGGTGGTATAGTCTATCCGGAGTAGAGAGTTAATGCTTCTAAAAGACCATGTCTTGGTCATCCGTTTCTCAAACATCATGTAGTGCGAGAAATCCAATGGAGGAGATTGAGTCTTGTGGGAAAAGTGCGCAAACCTCTGCAGAGTGTACAAACTAATCATGGTTAGCCGTGTCCCCGGTTATGGACATCTTGAGTATCTAGTACTTGGATTATCATATGTATCTCATCACTCTAAATTAATATTGTTGGGTTGATAATTACTTTTAAATTAGGATTGAGTTGGAGGAACCTTCTCAATGGTGTTTCAACTACCATGATAGTTAAATAAAATCTATGCCTTTGTTGTAGGAAAAAATTGGCTTTCCGCAAAACTTTAACCATAGAGCTTTCCATCAGCCAAATATGCATATAGTGATAACATTATTCTGTTCTTTCTCTACCGTGTTATATTGCCAGCATATTCCATGTGCTGACCCGTTTTCGGGCTGCAACGTATTATGTTGTAGACTTTTCAGACAAGGAGTAAGGTTTGTTAGGTCGTTGCCGTACAGCTCAGCTATGCCGTTGGAGTTGATGGACTCACTTTATCTTCCAAGCCTTCTGCTGTTATCGTAGTAAATGGCCTTAAGCCATATTTATTGTAATAAGTTCTCTATTGAGACATTCGATGTAATAAGTGTGTGATTGATACTCTGTTATAAATCCTTCGAGTACTGTGTGTGTCAGCATTACCGATCCAGGGATGACACTGAAGCACAGAGACTTGACCGTTTGAGGTCGGGTCACTACAAGATGGTATCGGAGCACACGCTGAGTGTAGGACACGACCACTAAGCTAAAGCCCTAGATCACCACTCTCTTCTCATTTCTGACCCCTCTCCATTTTCTACTCTTCAGGATGGCGGACGGAAGGAACAAGTTTGCACAACCGGATGAAGAAGCACCTTTTGGACGACACTTGAAGGAATTCACTAAGTACCTGAACATTGGAATACCAAGCTTCACCGGGACTTACAACGCCACTTTACCAGAAGAGGAGCGATGGATGATTCAAGTTCAAGTTCCAGGAAGGACATTCGCACCAGTCACCAAACCCATAGAGTTTTCCTTTGATGCACCAACTTGGAGTCTAGGAAAGAGTATGACAGCTCACATCACCATGAGACGCATTGGAGAAATTTACCATAAGGAGCTTAAGGATACTACCTATCAGATTTGTGGGTGCCGAGATGAGCAATGGGAGATGATCAGCACCAGGAAGGATAGATCAATCGCAGCTTTCATCCAGGAGTTAAACCAGCACATTCGTCGCCAGGAGAACCAGATGTGCGCATGCATGATAGATCTGAAGAAGGCAATGACAAGGATCACAGAACTGGAGGAAGAACTCAAGGCTACTCATGAAGATTATGAGGAGGAAATCATCGTACTAGTGGAGAAGAATGACGATCTGGAAAGGAAGCTTGGAGTATTCATGGGAGACCCCACACCAGGAGGAGAAGACGATGGACCCAAGGAGATTCGTTCTGAGGACTACATCATCATCGACGACACCGAGTCGGACCCCGACGATAGCGATGATGACTATGAAGACGAAGCTGGAGCAGACATCATGGAGTCTTCGACCGATCAATATTTCTAGTAGACCACCACATCAGTAGTAGAATTCCACCATGTATATAGTATAGTCCGAGCACTTGTGTAACGATAGTTAGATCGACTGTATGCCTTGCTTGATTGATTGAGTGATATGATTGTGTTTGTCCCATGTGCATATGGGTAGTGTTTTTCTCACTAGAACTCATTCCATTCTATTCTCTTCCCTCTAAACCCTCAGATGCCTCCGAGACGTGACCCCGGATTTACTTTCCCAACAGAGCTCACTCAGTTGATCCAATAGCGGAATGTACTGATGCAGTTATTAGGTCAGAATCAAGGAAACAACAACAACAACCCACCACCACCACCAGTTGACAACTTAGCCCGCTTTCTGAGGTTGCAGCCGCCGGTGTTTTCCAGCAGCACCGAGCCGATAATGGCAGATGATTGGCTCCGCAGGATTGGAAGGGAGTTAACCACTGCAGGTTGTACAGATGCTGAGAAGGTGCGTTTTGCTGCACATCAGTTGGATGGACCAGCAGCCTCATGGTGGGAGAATTACACAGTCACCTATCCTATAGCCACTGTTACATGGGATCAGTTTCAGCAAGCATTCCGCACCGCCCATGTCTCAGCGGGAGCTATGAGCATGAAGAAGCGTGAGTTTCGCAACTTGCGCCAAGGGAACTGTATCGTGGGGAAGTACGTGGATGAATTTAGTAAGCTGTCTCGTTATGCCCCTGATGATGTGGCCACAGATGTCGCGAAGTACGAGAAGTTTATGGAAGGGCTGAACGATGAGATGAGCATGTAGTTGATGGTGGCAACATTTAACAACTACCAGGAGTTGGTAGACAAGGCTCTTACGATTGAAGGGAAGCAGCAGCAAATTGAGAGCCGTGAAAGGAAGTATGGACAAGGAAGGCACAACTCAGGAGCTCAGCAGAAGCCTCATCTAACCCCGAACTCGGGAGGACTTGTTCATAACCATGGAGGTCATAACCATAACGGAGGAAGTTCGCATAACCACAATGGTTCCAAGAATGGGACTGGGAACGGGACAAGCAACAATCAGACCCGCTCCAATCCAGCCACACCCGCCAAGAGAGACCTAAGTCACATTACTTGCTTCGAGTGCGGGAAGACTGGACACTATGCCACGGAGTTCCCTGAAGCGAAGAATGGAAATGGTAATGGGAGCGCTGGGAAGAAGCCTAATCCATTCAACAAAGGACAAGTGAACCACGTTAACATGGAGGAGGTTGAAGGGCAGCCAGACGCAGTTATCGGTAAGTTTTTGGTTAAGTCTTTTTACTGCCCTTGTTCTTTTTGATACTGGTGCATCGCATTCATACATATCAAGGGGATTCGTGGATAAGTTTAAACTACCAACCCAAACCCTTAGGACCCCTCTGTTAGTAAGTTCACCTGGAGCAGAGTATATGGCCAGCCGATGGTGCGACCAGATACCCCTAACCATTGGTAGCCATGTTTTTCCATCAGACCTAATAATTTTGGAGTCACAATGATTGGATGTGATATTAGGCATGGAGTGGATGTCAAAGTATGGAGGAAGAATTGACTGTGCTAGTAAATCAATTTGTCTCACCACCCCGGAGGGAAAAAGGATCAAGTATGTATCTAGACATACGCCTAGGAGGAGCCAAGTAAATACCCTCATGGGAGTTGTTTAGGAGGAAGTGCCAGTAGTGAAGGATTACCCAGATGTTTTTCCAGAGGAGTTACCAGGCATGCCACCGGATCGAGACATCGATTTTTGATAGAGCTATTGCCAGGTACCGGGCCAATATCAAAGAGACCTTACCAGATGCCCGCAAATGATCTGGAGGAGATTAAGAAGCAGATCAAGGAGTTATTGGAGAAAGGTTACATCTGACGGAGTTCATCACCATGGGGAGCCCCAGTGCTTTTGGTTGAGAAGAAGGATTAGTCTCTAAGGATGGTTGTTGATTATTGTGCATTGAATGAGGTGACGATCAAAAACAAGTACCCACTACCGATGATCAATGATTTGTTTGACCAGTTGCAAGGAGCTAAGGTGTTCTCAAAGATCGATCTGCGATCAGGATATCATCAGGTGAAGATCCGGGAAAAGGATATACCTAAAACCGCATTTACCACAAGGTACGGGTTATATGAGTATACGGTCATGTCATTTGGACTGACTAACGCCCCCGCCTATTTCATGAGCATGATGAACAAGGTGTTCATGGAATATTTGGATAAGTTTGTTGTGGTGTTCATTGATGATATAATGGTATACTCGAAGAATGAAGAGGAGCACAAAGAGCATTTGCGTTTAGTTCTCGAGAAACTCAGGGAACATCAGTTGTATGCCAAGTTCAACAAATGTGAGTTTTGGTTGAAAGAAGTTGGATTCCTTGGACATGTTATATCAGGAGAAGGTATAGCAGTAGACCCCACCAAGGTTCAGTCAGTCACTGAATGGTTGGCACCCACTTCAGTTAGCGAGATCCGCAGTTTTCTTGGACTCGCAGGATACTACCGGAGATTCATTGACAATTTTTCCAAGATTGCGAAGCCAATGACAGAGCTACTGAAGAAGGATGTCAAATTTAAATGGACGGAATAATGTGAAGCAAGTTTTCAGGAGTTAAAGAAACGTCGGACTACAACCCCAGTACTGATTCTGCCGGATATACGCAAGGATTTCCAAGTGTATTGCGACGCCTCTCGCTTAGGACTTGGAGGAGTACTGATGCATGACAGAAGAGTTGTTTCGTATGCTTCTCGACAACTAAAACCGCATGAGTTAAATTATGCCACACATGACTTGGAGTTGGCTGCCGTAGTGCATGCGTTGAAGACTTGGAGACATTATCTTATTGGAAACCATTGCGATGTATACACTGACCATAAGAGTCTGAAGTACATTTTCACACAGAAGGAGCTGAACCTTAGGCAGAGGAGATGGTTGGAACTTATAAAGGATTATGACATGAAGCTTCACTATCATCCAGGCAAGGCCAACATCGTAGAAGACACTTTGAGCCGGAAGAGTTATGCCAACACACTCATAAGCGCAGGATTGCCAAAGGAGTTGGCGGAGGATCTTAGGGAACTCCGATTGGAGATTGTCCCTAGAGGTTTTGTTGCAATGATGGAAGTTCAGTCTACATTGTTAGGAAAGATTTGAGAAGCTCAGAAGGATGACAACGAGATCGCCGAGATAAAAGAGAGAATGAGCAAAGGAAAGGCCAAAGTTTTTCGTGAGGATGAACACAACACCTTGTGGTTTGAGGACTGTGTTTATGTGCCCAATAACACAGAGATCAGGAAGTTAATACTTCAGGAGGCTCATGACTCACCATACTTGATTCACCCCGAAAACACCAAGATGTATGCGGATTTAAAGGAGCGTTTCTAGTGGACTGGTATGAAGAAGGATATTGCCGAGTATGTAGCCGTATGTGATGTATGTCAGAGAGTGAAGGCAGAACATCAAAAGCCAGCCGGATTGCTACAACCTATGTCGATACCCGAATGGAAGTGGGATAAGCTTGGCATGGATTTCATCACCGGATTGCCCAGGACCAAATCAGGATATGATCCTATATGGGTAGTAGTTGATCGCTTGACCAAAGTAGCTCACTTTATCCCAGTGAAAACCACCTATACAAGTGCCAGGTTGGCAAAGATATACATGACTAGGATCATATGTTTGCATGGATTTCCGAGGACAATTGTATCAGATAGAGGAACCCAGTTTACCTCAAAGTTTTGGAATCAGTTACATGAAACCTTGGGAACCAGACTGGAGTTCAGTACAACTTTTCACCCGCAAACAGATGGACACACTGAGAGAGTCAACCAGATTCTGGAGGATATGTTGAGAGCTTATGCACTAGATTATGGATCTAGTTGGGATGACAACTTGCCCTACGCAGAGTTCTCATACAACAACAGTTACCAGGCCAGTTACGGAAGGAGGTGCAGGACACCGTTGTTGTGGGATGAAGTTGGAGACCGTCAGTTGTTTGGACCAGATTTGATTAAGGAATCAGAAAAGAAGGTTAAATTGATTAGAGATAGACTGAATGTAGCTCAGTCTCGACAGAAGAGTTATGAACATTCAAAACGCAAGGAGGTAGTCTATAAAATCGGAGACAGAGTGTATCTTCGGGTGTCACCACTCCGAGGAGTTAAGCGCTTTGGAATTAAGGGAAAGTTAGCGCCATGCTTTGTGGGACCATACAGAGTTTTGGAACGTATGGGAGAAGTTGCTTATAAGTTGGAATTACCCGAAGGATTGTCAGGAGTTCACGATATGTTCCACGTTTCTCAGTTAAAGAAGTGTCACACAGAGATGGCCGACATTCCTCTGAGACATACAGTACCGCTGGAAGCGATTCAGTTGGACAATGATTTGACCTATGAGGAGAAGCTAGTTAGGATTCTCGAGTTTGCCAGTCGGGTTACCCGCAGCAAGGTTATTAAGTTTTGCAAAGTTCAGTGGATCCACCATACCGAGGACGAAGCCACCTAGGAACGAGAGGAAGACCTACGCAAGGACTATCCACACCTATTTTCTAGCCAACCCGAATCTCGAGGGCGAGATTCATCTTAAGAGGGGTAGGTTTGTAACATCCCAAATTTTCAATTTGGAATGTTATACATTAGAGCATCATTGCATATCATATTTTATTGCATTTTGGCTTGATCCTAGAAATTCTACGCAACTCAAGGACTTACGGAGAGAGTTGGGGATTTCATTATTTTCATATTCGAGTTTTCTCGAATTTTGGAAGAGGATCGCTTGATTTTAATTATTTTCTCTTTGATTATTTCTTTTATAAAAATAAAAGAGAGAGGATAAAATGACTTCCTCAAAATAGAGAAATATCGAAGATTTAATATTAAAATCAAATAAGATTTTTTATTCGGAGTTTTATCGCTATTTTATTTGAATTAGGAAAATATACATTTTTCAAAGTTGCATTTTAGGCCCAAATAAATGTTCACCTTGTCCGGCTTATTTTTAGAGGACGGGGAAAATTTATTTCGGGATTTTTGAAGTCCGTTTAGTATTTCTTTTATTTCTTTTTCTGTACGTCAGAATTATTTTTCTTTTAAAAAAAGTGAACCGACTCCGCCCGGGGGGCCTTTATAAGCCGCCGCCCCGAGCCACCGAAAGCCCACAGCCGCCGCCGAAGCCCACCCGCACCCTAACCCTAACCCTAGTCGTCGCGCCGCGCCGCCACCGTCGGAGCCGCACCGCTGCCTCGCCGGACCCCGTCGGACCCAAGGTAGCCGCCTCGGTTTTCGTGACAAAACCGTTTGGTTTTTTTGAAACCCTAGATCCGTTTGTTAGATCCGGTTCGGTTAATTTTTTTCGGTTTAGTTATTTAACGAACGCATGTTTTTACGTTCGTTTTAACGAATGGTTTCACCATTTAGCCGCAGACACCGAACATTCGTTCGTTAGCTTGTTCGTCAATTTTTCTTTTTCTCGGATTTTCCGCGATTATTTTCGATCGCGATTTCTGATCCGATTTTCGTTTTAGTATAATTTTTCGCTCGTTTATCGGAATCAGGCGATTTAAGTGCATAGAGTTTCATCTCGAAACCCTCTTTCCGTTTAACCAACTTCAAAAAGATTTTGATACAGTAAAATTTTACTTTAGTCCAGATTAGTAATCGGATCTTGTTTCTTTCGCAGTTTGAGTTTCGTTGCTCCGTTTGATTTGACTTTTTTTTGCAAACCGGAGTTCTTAAGTTGAACTTTCTGGTTAGATCTCTTATTTGAGTTTTACCCATGCTTTCTTGTTTGATTGCTTATTGTATGCTTGTTTGATTGCGATAGAGTACCCGGAGTGCGAAGCGTGCTACATCGAGTCTCTAGGTTTTGCGGATCATCAGCAAGGCAAGTAACACTTTGATCATATCCCTTTATCACCTAGTTTTTATGCATTAGTTTCAACCCTCAAACATTGCATGGTGAGGACTTGATAACATGTGGGATTGGGAAGTAGATGAGGTAGTACCTATTCACCTATTTATTATCAAACCCTTGGGAGTTACTTCCACGTATTGCTTATATTGCCATGCTATGCTCGTAGACGTGGTTTGGGTGAGTGAAACCATGATAGATGTGAGATTGTTAAATTAATGGTTCAACTTAAGGTGGCAACTTTAAATACACATCTGGGTGGATTGCTTGTTGGGCAGCTCAAGAATCCAGTGTTGTCCTAGGATATCCTGGAGTACCCATGTGATAATCCTAAGGTCCGCCACCCAGGCTCAAAGGGAACTGAGATATTTCATGCTAGAAACTTCCGTGTGCAGCCATAAGCTATTATGGGCTCTAGCATAGTTGAGTAAGTTGCATGAAGCTCTTGAAGAGGTAGACTAGCAGATGTAGTGGGTTGTAGGTGGTATAATCTATCCGGAGTAGAGAGTTAATGCTTCTGAAAGACTGTGTCTCGGTCATCCATTTCTCAAACATCGTGTAGTGCGAGAAATCCAACGGAGGAGATCGAGTCTTGTGGGAAAAAGTGCGCAAACCTCTATAGAGTGTACAAACTAATCATGGTTAGTCGTGTCCCCGGTTATGGACATCTTGAGTATCTAGTACTTGGATTATCATATGTATCTCATCACTCTAAATTAATATTGTTGGGTTGATAATTACTTTTAAATTGGGATTGAGTTGGAGGAACCTTCTCAATGATGTTTCAACTACCATGATAGTTAAATAAAATCTATGCCTTTGTTGTAGGAAAAAATTACGTATACATAGACGTAGAGATGGTGCAATAGTTTTGAAAGTTTGAATCCAAACATCAGAATGCAATTCTATCGTTGATTGGACTCATCAGACGACCTAGGATGATGGGATTTGCAGCTATACATTACAAACACCTGCCATCCGCGTGAAGCATGTGAAGCTAACTAGTCGTACTATTGTTGATTGTAATCATCCAATAACCTGTTGCAATGCACGTACAATTATGTATCCAGGAAAAAAATTCCGCGTCGCAGCGCCCACTCTGAGAAGCAACTCGAAAGCCATTCAGAAATCTCTATCTCTATCTCTACTCTTACGAATAGGAAGGAAACTACGTCAATTTTACAAAAAGATACCCGCACCCCTCTCCACATTTGCACATAAGGCCTTCCCTCATTCATCCTTATCTCCCACAAGATAAACTACTCATATAAATGCATCTTGATGTTCCGTGGAATGCACAGACACCTTGCTAGTATATTTCCAAAGAACAAGCAAGCTCTATCTTTCGGCCAATGCATGCATGAGTAGAGACAAGAGAAATTTGTATGCGAGGGATTAAGGGAGGGAGGCCAGTGGCTAGGCATTTAAAGGAGCTTGCATGCAAAATTTACACGGGGCCCAAAATCTGGTTAGCTTGCAATTCGGTTGGCTAACTACTACTCTCAAAATATGCTCCTCGTTCTGCGTACATGCTTTGGCATGAGAGATTCAAAAGTTAGGCCCTGTAAAAATAGAAGGAGGGAGTACAAGGTATGGGATGAAGGAACCATCATGAATCCGCTTCTTCAAGAAAACTTACCGCACCAGCAGTACTGCTACCACATGCGAAGACTGGACGACACTGTAGCACGTCATTCTAACCCACTAGGCCAAGCTAGCCAGCCTAACGTGCGGGAAAGCCCTACCCTCATCATTTTGTTGTCGATTTCTATCGATCGATCGCATGTACATAGCCTAGTTTAGTAAGTTTGTTAGGCATATCATTTAGTATTACATACAACAAGTCATAGACGTGCAACAACAACGAGGATACATTATACTAAAGTTTTTATCACACAACAAATAACAAAACGATGAAATAAACTTCAGGTCAACCAATTATTGGCGTTGGAAACGCTTGCTTTGAAGCATACATGATTCTCTATGCAGGGCCTATTGTCAATATCGAGACCAATGGAAGACTCGTCATCCACACTGAAGCGGCCTGTATCAGGACAGATATTGTAATAGCCAGGGTAGGGAACCATAGCAATGTCCAAGGTATAGATACAATTGCTTCTCATAAATGGTAGTAACGTTGTGCCAACAATAGTTGGATTGCCTTTCACCATCATTGGATATTTTAGTCCAAGGAAGAGTGAGTTTTTTCCAAGGCTATCAATATTGAACCAGGTGGAAGGTGCTGGCACTAGCACACTAGTATCTATCCTGAATACCCTACAATGGATGTTGGAATATGTCCGAAGAGTGCGACCATGGGAGACGACACCTGCTTCCTCTGTAACATCAGCAGTGCCCTGTATACAGACAAGAAGCGGTGATCCATCGGAATAAGTTGCTAGGTGCCACTGAGTATGTAGGTCCCGCTCGTCTTCATGCTCGTGATCATCACCATCGTCATCTCCCCCTTGGTTATAAAATTTTCTAAGTATTGGTAGGGGAATGTTGACAAGACCTTGGAAAACACAAGAAGGTTAATCAATGGACGGGGATACTAAACTCACATGCATGGTGAATGAAACAATTATAGTTACAGTGGAAGACAAACATATCGAAACAATAGGGATCCCATGCGAAAACAGTGCCATGAGTGGTGGAAACAAACACAAGACCCTCGTATTGAACTGCATCATAGTACACATCCATGTACATAAACTGATTTTCGAGCAATATGCATTGAGTCAAAGGACTAAGGATGGCAACAAGCTTGTCGAAGATAGCGACAACATAAGCGTTCCTATAATCCCAAGAGCGACCAGGAACTCGACAAATTGCTATTTTCTGTAGACAACAGTCACCATGATCATATTTGAACGCATGTCAATCATTTGTGTGCTCAATCTCATGGCAGTCTGAGATTTTTGGAAGTGGAACCCAGTGATGAGTGTACACATTCACAAGTTCCCACTCGCAGTTGTACCCAATATAAACAACCCAATCTTCATTTGCACCTGACCAGGCCTTACCCGTAAGTGATGGCATTTGAACATCACATGTATCATTATCAAGCGGCATCAACTTGCACAAGGCGAGGCTTTCATCATCCCTGCGCCAGTGAGCATGGTCATGGCGAAGAAGATAGGGGAGATCAAACCGCTCTTGAACCTTTGGGTTCTTTGTAATGATGTTATTTGTGGAGTTGAGAATGGTCTTGAACGAACCTGCCATGCTAGCTGAGGTGATGACGTTGCACCGATCAATGAGTTCCTCCACCATGTCATCTTTCAGATCGGGGCAAGAATAATGGGGTCGTTTCCTACCTGTTCCCTCCATCGAGAAGACGAACAATGGCAGAAGGAAGAGTCAAGGAAAATGGAGGGAGGAAGAGCGTGCGACAACAGTTCCAATTCGAGAGGGAAAGGCGAAGAGGCAGTGGATGGTTGCCACGGTAGAGGAAGAGGCTAGTGCAGAGCGGACATTCGCCACGGTATAGAAAGAGGTGCCCCGGCCTACATAGACGTCCGTTCGGAAATTATACAAAAGGACTCGCCGTCGTCTTACTGACATGTTGGAACAGGACCACATGTCAATGAAACATGGTGTGTCATTTCTCGTGCAAAATGCAATCTGGCCGCGTTGGCCTGAGGTGCCACATTATTTCTCCATATTATTTTTTAATGGTGTGCCATTCAGTTTTGAAGCACAACTAATTGGTACTGTATGCAGAGAAAAGATATATAGGCTGGAGCTTCAACGCTTGCTTGCTAAAGGCTGCCCACTTTCTTATCACACTATCACCCTCTCTCCAGATCTAAAAAAGAGGGTGGTGTCCCCTCTCTCTGTTGGGAAACGTTGTAGGGAAAACAAAAAAATTCTACGCACACGTAGTGATCTATCCATGGTGATGCATAGAAACGAGGGGAGAGTGTGTCCACGTACCCTCATAGACCGTAAACGGAAGCGCTTAACAAGGCGGTTGATGTAGTCGAACTTCTTCGCTCTCCAACCGATCATGTACCGACTGCACGGCACCTCCGCGTTTTGCACACGTTCAGCTCGGTGACTGTTGGTGTCAAAACCGGCGGATCTCGGGTAGGGGGTCCCGAACTATGCGTATAAGGTCGATGGTAACAGGAGACGGGGGACACGATGTTTACCCAGGTTTGGGCCCTCTTGATGGGGGTAATACCCTACTTCCTGCTTGATTGATCTTGATGAATATGAGGATTACAAGAGTTGATCTACCACGAGATCGTAATGGCTAAACCCTAGATGTCTAGCCTGTATGATTGTGATTGCCCCTACGGACTAAACCCTCCAGTTTATATAGACACTAGAGGGGTCTAGGGTTGTACAGAGTCGATTTATAGAGGAAGGAATCTTCATATCCGAATGCCAAGCTTGCCTTCCACGCAAACGAGAGTCCCATCAGGACACGGGAGGAAATCTTCTATCTTGTATCTTCACGGCCCATCAGTCCGGCCCACGTCACATAGCCCGGGCGCCCGAGGACCCCTTAATCCAGGACTCCGTCGGTAGCCCCTGAACCAGGCTTCAATGACGATGTGTCCGGGCCGTAGATTGTCTTCGGCATTGCAATGCGGTTTCCTCCTCCGAGTACTCCAAAATAGTCCTTGAACACAGAAAGCGTGTCCGGCTCTGCAAAACAAGTACCACACATAGCCGTAGAGATTATAATATTTCATGGGTCCCATCTACTGACAACTTTTGTAGCGAGATGCCACGTCTCCGCCCAGTCATTATTTTGAGCCGTTTTTTAGCCTCCCGCTCCATGTTTCGAGATGCGGTTTTAATTGGCACGTCTTGTCAAAGCAGAGATCATGCCCCTTATTGCGGGATTCTCATCAATACGGGCGTGGGTTATCCAACCGCGCTGTCTGCATGACCCTTGGGGAATAGGCGAGTTTTAAGGCGAGTGGGGAGGCGCTTGACACTCGCTGCCTTTTTTATAAGAGGATAAAGATCCATTCTTTCACCCATGCCTTCTTCCTCTCTGCCCATCCATTCTCGAGCTCCAGCGCCCAATCTTCCATCATTTCCGCCTCCAAAAAGCACTCCGACTAGGTCCGGATCCAGAACATAGGGCAAGTGGATGGCCTCCTCCATCACGGAGGGAAACATCACTGAGCTCTGGGAAGCGGGGTACTTGGCCCAAGGAATCGCCCACCAGCTTCCGGCCAAGGGGTAGATCGTCCCCACCCCAGAGCCCAACGAGAGGGTGGCATTCATCCCCCACTTCATCCGCGGGTTAGGATTTCCCCTCCACCCCTTCGTCCGTGGACTCATGTTCTACTACGGGCTAGATTTCCACGATCTAGCCCCGAATTCTTTCCTCAACATCTCGACATTCATTGTCGTGTTTGAGGCCTTCCTCCGTATCCCACCCCACTTCGGATTATTGCTAAAGATATTCAATGTGAAGCCAAAAGTGGTGGATGGTCAACACGTGGAGTGCGGAGGTGCAATGGTGAGCAAACTATCCAATTTCACATGGCCCATTAGCACCTTTGTGGAAATTGTCAAGGGGTGGCAGAAGCAGTGGTTCTACGTCACTGAGCCCCGCGACACCACCTGGGCCACGGCTCCTGAATTCATGTCCGGCCCCCCAATGTGGCTTACCTCCTGGCTAAAAAAGGGCCTGGACTGGTCGTCGTTAGACGAGATATCGGTGCTGCAGGCGCGCGTCAAAACCATGGTGGACAAGAACATCAAGCTCGTCAATGTGATCCAGGTGATGCTTTTTCGCCAGATCCTTACCTGCCAAAGCTGGGCTTGCCATCTGTGGGAGTTCGATCTGGCCAAGCACCAGACCTTGCGACAATTCTTCGGCGTTACACACGAAGGCATTTGGAAGGTGCTTTTTAAGGCCAATGAGACGTGGCCGAAGATGACCGAGGACCGTGGGTACAACTTGACCCATCCTGCCAGTCCGGGAAGTTTTTTGTATTTCAAGGTGTATCCTTCACCTGTACATTCAAGGAAGATGTCTAAGCTTCCCCATGTATCTTTCCAGGGCTGAACAAGGAAGGTAGAGTGGATCCAGTGTCCGGCTCTGTTGCCGGAAAACCCAGCCATCCCACTTCTGACGAAGTTGCTTGTTTCGGCGCCATACCAGGCGCCGGAGAAGAAGGCCACAAAGAAGGGCCAGGCGGGAAGAGGCGGCCTTCACCATAAAGGAACTTTGGACGTGACGTCCGAAGACGCCGAAACCCACTCCTCCCCCGCCACCGAGGATGATGAGGAGGAGGAATAAAGCAACTCTCCCCCTGAGGGGGGAAGGAAGAAGAGGACGGCCTCCACGGATCTGGAGGCAGAGGTGTCCAAGAAGGGGAGGGTCTCCCTCGCGGATAACTGCGTGTTGGACACTGATAGCAGCTCCGAGTGGCGCCCCAGGGAGAAGCCCCTGGCCGAATCGTAAGTACTCAAAGGCACTTATACAGACATATATCCCACTTCTTTACTTCGTTGTTTTAATATGTCGAATCATGCGCTGCAGTCCGGCCCACGCCCGCCCCCAGCGATCCTCATCTTTGGGGAATTTGCTGGATCCAAAGGTGATGGACAGCAGGTCACGTCTGGAGGCCTCCTCTCCCAAGGCCACAAACGATGCCGAGGTGTTGTCCTGAAGGACCTTCCCAGGCCAGGGATAGGTAGAAGAGGCCATTTGGGTGGCGCCAGAGGGTGATACCTCGGCTGCCAGACACATGGGGGAGCAAATCCCCCTGGAGACTGACTATGGGGGCCATAACCAATTCGCCCCTAGCCGAATACTATTCCGAAGGCCCATACGGTTCCGGAATCAGGCAAGCAGCCTCCTTCGAAAGAAGGAGGTGCACCTATTCCGCCAGTGACCTCTGTCCATCCAGAGGCACCAGATACTCTATTGGAAGTGCTCCAAAGTGCTTCCATTGTTGAGGAACACCATATCCTTATGGGTACGGTGGTTGAGAGGGTTCAGTACACTAAGAACAGACTGACTGAAGCCTGCACCAGCCTTTTAACAGGCTTTGAGGTATGCGACATAATTATGCAAAAAGAATGTCATAGTATAGACGGTAGCCCCGGAGACTTTGTCCGGTGTTCGAAAAGAAAAGCCGGACAGAGGATCAAATAATTTTCGCAGGAGACAAACCATATGTGTCTATGTGAATAAGCATGCGTCGATGCTGGCGGCGACCTCTCATTCTGCCGAAGTCTCCAAACTGAAGCAGAGTCTGGAGCGGGCCGAGGAAGAGCTCGGCCGTGTGAAAAACAACTAGAGGACGAGCAAGGTATGCAATGGCCTATTCAGATCTTGAAAGATATGAATTGTTTGTGTTGATCATGTTATCATAATATTTCGCAGGAGCTATGACCGAGGTGGAGACCCTCAAGAGCGCGCTGGCCGAGGCCTAGAAGAGAGCAGCAAAGGAACAAGCCACCCGCAAAAAACACGAGGCAAGGGTCGGGGAGGTCCAGCAGGAGCTCCAGGACGCCATAAAGAAATGTGAGTCCTTGGAGCGCAAGATTGCAGACCAAGAGTCCGAACTTGCTAAGGCCCACCAAAGTGCACAAGAGGCCCGGGTTGAAGCCCAGGGTGCCCTCCAGGAAATCCAGGAGGCCAGGAAAATCACGGCGGGTAATGCCTTTATTATGAGAGCAAATATGTGAAGAAAAGGTACCTCTTACTGACCCGAATTTGGAGTTCTCCAGGAGCGTTTGCGGATCTGCCGCGCAGTGTTACTGATGCTGCGGAGTTCTTCTGAGCCGAAGAAGGGAGCTCAACGGAGAAACTGTTCTGGTCGCAATACCTTGCGCCAGAGCATCCGATGCCCTTTAGCGATCAGCTGAAACAGCTGACCGAACTGCATAGGGTGGCCGAATCGTCCATGAAGGATTTGATAATCCGTTTGTGGCCTGCCGAATCCATACCCAGCAGCTACTTCGGGCTCGTGAAGCGGCTGGTCGATGCCTGCCCTCGGCTTGATGCCATCAAGCGGCTGGTCTACATCGAAGGTGCGGAGATGGCCTTTGCCCGTGTCAAGGTGCAGTGGGTGAAGATGGACGCCGTCAAGCTCGTGACCGAGGGACCTGAGGGAGTCCTGGACTAAGGGGTCTCGGGCGTCCGGCCTATTAGCCATGGGCCGGACTAATGGGCTGTGAAGAACATGAAGACTGAAGACTACCCCGTGTCCAGATAGGACTCTCCTTGGCGTGGAGGGCAAGCTTGGCGACCAAACATGTAGATTCCTTTCTTTGTAACCGACCTTGTGTAACCCTAGATCCTCCCGGTGTCTATATAAACCGGAGGACTTAGTACGGATAGGAGATATTCGTAATCATAGCCAGACTAGACTTTTAGGGTTTAGTCATTACGATTTCGTGATAGATCAACTCTTGTAATACTCATATTCATCAAGATCAATCAAGCAGGACATAGGGTATTACCTCCATAGAGAGGGCCCAACCTGGGTAAACATCGTGTCCCCTGTCTCTTATTACCATCGACCTTAGACGCACGGTTCGGGACCCCCTACCCGAGATCCGCCGGTTTTGTCACCGACATTGGTGCTTTCATTGAGAGTTCCACTGTGCTGTCCTCAGAAGGTTCGATGGCCCCTTCAATCGTCAACAATGATGCTGTCCAAGGAGGAACCTTCCTCCCCAGACAGATTTTCGTGTTCGGCGACTTCGCACTATGGGCCAACTTGTTTGGCCATCTGGAGTAGATCGATAGCTACGCCCCTGGCCATCATGTCAGATTTGGGAGCTTGAACTATGTCGCGGACACCCGTGGAGATTTGACCTTTGCTGGATTCAAGACCGCGGCGATCGCTCCTGGTCACCTCGATGAACATGACCTAAATCTGTCATCGGATCACATTCAGGGGATAGCTCCTGTAACTGCTCTGGCCTTAGATCCGGAGCATACGGTACCATCTAAGGACTGGAGGTTCAACCCACCACGGAGGCCACAGATTCCCCGGCGTTCGAGCCGCACATGGACTTAAACACACACAATATTTGTGTCACCGGAACCTCAGACTCGTCTCTGGGTGTAAGTTCCGAACCATGTAAGTCCACGGATGCCGAACTTGATCGTTTATCGATCTTCGAGTTCAGCGCCGCAGACATCTTCCAGCACTCACCCTTGGGCGATGTGCTAAGCTCATTAAAGAACCTGTCCTTGGTGGGGGACTCACAGCCGAACGATATCTGGTTCGAACTAGAAGCTGATGACAGGGAATTTTGCTCCCCACCCGCCACCCACTTTATAGCCACTGTCGAAGACTTAACTGACATGCTCGATTATGGCTCCGATGACATCGACAATAAGGACGGCGATGCCGGAGAAGAAGAGGCCCAGGACCCGCCGTTCACCGGACGTTGGACAGCCACTTCCTCATACGATGTGTACATGGTGGATGCACCAAAGGAGAATAGCGGCGATGACAAAGAAAATCCAGTTGAGAATAAACCTCCTGAGACACAGCAAAAATGCCGGCGTCCCCGGCACCGCTCTAAGTTACGTCGTTCAAAGGATAGCAATACCGGCACGGGAGAAGACCATACTCCGGAAGATGCTGAAAACAATGAAGACCTTGCTAAGGTAACATCCGAACAGGAGGAGCAAGAAAGCGGGCAAGCCAGCCCCGACGAACAGGCCAGGCCCAACGACTCGGAGGATGGTAGTTATCATCTGCTCTTCGAGGGTGAGGAAAGCCTAGGCAACGAAGATTTCATCATGCCTGAGGAACCTCTCGAGCAGGAGCACTTCAAGCGCCCACTAATAGCCACTGTAAGGAGCCTGAAGAAGAAGCAACAACAGTTTCAAGCTGGCCAAGATCTGCTCGTTGACAGGTGGACTGACGTTCTAGCAGCCGAAGAATACGGCCTCAGACGCCCAGCCAAGAGTTACCCAAAATGAAGATTGCTACCTCAGTTCGACGAAGAGGCGCCGGAGCCCATACTTCCCTCACGTAATGCGGCCGACCGAACAATACGCGGTCGGGACAGTGCGACGGACCGACCACCTCGTGGTCGGGATAGAACGGCAACTCAAGCCGAACAACAGACTGCCCCGCCTCCACGAAAAAACAGAGACAAAACAGTTCAGGGTCATACACACAACCTCCGGCAGACCCTGGATAGTAGAGCAGGATATACCCGGTCGATTAACGGATCGTGAGGACGTTCCTCGACACGTGATGATGGCTACCTATTCGGACGTGAAAAACCTAGTGACACCCGAGCCGACAACCGCAGACGGACTCCATCGGAGCTACGTCGCGACACGGCCCGATATAGAGGCGCCGCACACCCTCTTTTGCTTCACCAATGAAGTAATGGATCATGAATTCCCCGAAGGGTTCAAACCCGTTAACATTCAATCATACGACGGAACAACCGACCCCGCGGTATGGATCGACGATTTTATTCTCCATATCCACATGGCCCGCGGAGATGACCTCCATGCCATTAAATACCTCCCACTAAAGCACAAAGGGCCAGCTCGGCACTGGTTAAACAGCCTGCCTAAAAACTCTATCGGCAGCTGGGAGGACTTGGAAGAAGCCTTCCTCGACAACTTCCAAGGTACATATGTCCGGCCACCAGACGCCGATGACTTAAGCCACATAGTCCAAAAACCTGGAGAGTCAGCCAGGAAATTTTGGACTAGATTCCTAACCAAAAAGAACCAGAACGTCGACTGTCCGTATGCCGAAGCTCTAGCGGCCTTCAAACATAGCATCCGCGATGAATGGCTCGCCCGCCACCTCGGCCATGAAAAGCCGAAATCTATGGCAGCCCTGCGGCACTTATGACCCGCTTTTGTGCGAGTGAGGATAGCTGTCTGGCTCATAGTAAAAATACGGCCAGGGACGCAGGCCCCTCTAAGGCCAAAAACAACAACGACAAGCTCTAACGTAACAGACACAAATGCTGAAGCAATGGTAATAATACCGACGACACTATAGTCAACGCCAGATTCTGTGGCTCCAAGTCCAGCTAGAGGAAGAAACCGTACAAGAGAAACAATCAGGGACCATCCAGCCTGGACCGCATACTCGACCGTCCATGCCAAATCCA
Source organism: Triticum urartu (assembly GCF_003073215.2). Taxonomy (NCBI): domain Eukaryota; kingdom Viridiplantae; phylum Streptophyta; class Magnoliopsida; order Poales; family Poaceae; genus Triticum; species Triticum urartu. The sequence continues at coordinate 180,766,263 of NC_053022.1, read as the reverse complement.
TGGCACCCCAGACAAACCAGCCAACCATACCAGCAGAGATTGCTGGGTTTTTAAGAAAGCCGGCAAGTTAAATGCCGAGAACAAGTAAAAAAGGGATCGCATAGCAAGGACAATGGCGAGGAGCCCCTGCAGCCAAACACAGGGGGACAGAAGAAGTTTCCCCCTCAGGTCAAAACGGTGAACATGATATATGCTACACACATCCCCAAGAGGGAGCACATGCGCGCACTCAGGGACGTCTATGCGATAGAGCCAATTGCCCCAAAATTCAATCCATGGTCATCATGCTCGATCACTTTTGATCGTCGGGACCATCCGACCAGTATCTGGCATGCCGGTTCAGCCGCACTGGTCCTAGACCCAATAATTGATGGGTTCCACCTGACGCGAGTCCTGATGGATGGTGGCAGCAGCCTCAACTTGCTCTATCAGGATACAGTGCGCAAAATGGGCATTCATCCATCACAGACCAAACCCACAAAGGCTGCCTTCAAAGGAGTCATACCAGGTGTAGAGGCCCGCTGTACGGGCTCAATCACGCTCGAGGTTGTCTTCGGATCTCCGGACAATTTCCGAAGCGAGGAGTTAATCTTCGACATAGTCCCCTTTCGCAGCGGCTATCACGCACTGCTCGGACAGACCGCATTCGCCCGATTCAATGCAGTGCCACAGTATGCTTATCTCAAACTCAAGATGCCCGGTCCACATTGTCGGTGTCAAAACCGGCGGATCTTGGGTAGGGGGTCCCAAACTATGCGTCTAAGGTTGATGGTAATAGGAGACAAGGGACACGATCTTTACCCAGGTTCGGGCCCTCTCTATGGAGGTAATGCCCTACGTCCTTCTTGATTGATGTTGATGAGTACGAGTATTACAAGAGTTGATCTACCTCGAGATTGCACTGGCTAAACCCTAGAGGTCTAGCTGGTATGGCTATGATAATGAATATCCGCTCCTCCGGACTAAGTCCTCCGGTTTATATAGACACCAGGGAGATCTAGGGTTACACAAGGTCGGTTACAAAGAAAGAAATCTACATATTCGGTCGCCAAGCTTGCTTTCCACGCAAGGAGAGTCCCATCCGGACACGGGTGCAGTCTTCGGTCTTCGCATCTTCACAGCCCATCAGTCTGGCCCATGGCTAACAGGCCGGACGCCCGAGGACCCTTTAGTCCAGGACTCCCTCAATAGCCCCTGAACCTGGCTTCAATGACAAGGTATCCGGCGGGTGGATCTGTCTTCGGCGTTGCAAAGCGGGTTCCTCCTTTCGAACTCCAAGATAGTCTTCGGACGAAACAATCGTGTCCGGACCTATAACACACACCACACACACAACCGCAGAGAGAATATAATTTTAGACGAGTCCAATCCGCTGACAACTTTCCGTAACATGACATCACATCTGTCCGGTCATAATTTCTAACCATTTTTCATGTGCCGCTCCACGTCTCGAGACGCGGTTGCCATTAGCACGTCTTGTCAAAGAAGAGATCGTGTCCCCTTATTGCGTGATTCTCATCAATACGGACGTTTGTAACCCAACCGTGCCATTTACACAACCTTTGGGAGCAGGCGAATTTTAAGGCGAGTGGGGAGGCGTTCAATATTTACTGCCTTTAGAAGGAGACAAGAATCCCTTTTCTTCATCCACGCCTTCTCTCTTCCTCTGCACTTCCACTCTTGAGCTCCAGCACCCAAGTTCTCATACTCTCCGTCTCGAGGAAGCACTGAACCATGTCCGGATCCAGAGGTCAAGGCAAGTGGATGGCCTCCTCCGTCCAGGAGGAGGACATCGCCGAGCTTTGGGCGGCCGGGTACCTGGCGAAGTGAATCACCTACCGCCTTCCGACCCAGGGACAAATCATTCCCATGTCGAAGCCCAACGAGAGGGTAGTATTCATCCCTCATTTGCTCCGCGGGTTAGGATTCCTGCTCCAGCCCTTCGTCCGCGGGTTGATGTTTTACTACAACATAGATTTCCATGATCTAGCCCTGAACTCCCTCCTCAAAATCTCGGCATTCATCGTCGTGTGTGAGGCCTTCCTTCGCATCCAACCCCACTTCGGGCTGTGGCTCAAGGTCTTCAACGTGAAGCCGAAGGTGGTGGATGGCCAGCACACGGAGTGCGGAGGCGCCATGGTTAGCAAGCTCGCCAATGTCTCCTAGCCAAAAGGCACTTTCGTGGAGACTGTAAAAGAATGGTAGAAACATTGGTTCTATATCACAGAGCCCCGCGGCACCACCTGGGCTGCGACAGCCGAATTCAACTCTGGCGCTCCCATCCGACTCACCTCCTGGGTCGAGAAGGGCCCGAACTGGTGTTCGTCAGACGAGCTGACTGCACTACAGACGCGCATTCAAAGCATGGTGGATAGAGATATCAAACTCGTCGATATAATCCAGGTGATGCTAGTTCACCGGATTCTTCCATGCCAAAGCCGAAGCCGTCCTCTCTGGGAGTTCAATCTGAAGAAGCACTATACCTTGAAGAGGCTCTTCGAAACCACTCACGAAGATGCCTGGAGGTTGCTTTTTAAGGGCAACGAAACACCACAGGCCACAGATTCCACTACAAAAAAAAGACACATCTGTGACATTTCCACTACAAAAAAAGACACATCTGTGACATTTTGGGCTGAACGAAATTTTTTCCTGTCATACTTATGACACTTTCTATGAGGATAATTGTGACAAAACCCGATATCATCATAGATGTGGTGGGCTCCTCTACTTCTATGACAGAAAATCATGACAGAAAATGGGCTTTTCGTCTGGCGGCCGGAGACGCAGATGCATGACATTCTTTGGGCCATCCATGACGGAAAAAACCATGGTAGAAGCGAGGGCCAGGAAAATATCGAGGTGTTCCCGGTTACGGTGGGTGGTTGGGGCCGAGCGATGCGCATTTCTCTCGTACACGCACGCGCGTGGGTGCGAGGCATTGGGCTCTAACTGAACCCGAGTGAGGCGTTGGGCTCTAACTGAACCCGAGCGATTACACTGCAGGCTACGCGTTACTGAACCCGAGCGATCGATCGAAGGCTATTAACTGAACCCGATCGAGCGATTCCTTCGCTACTGCTGCTAACTGAAGCCAATCAATGCTGCCTCTGGATGAACAGTGAGCGTTGCGGGGGGTGGTTTGGATGAACAGTTCCTAGTGGGGGTGGATGAACAGGACCCCGTGGTGTTGCCTCTGGAGGAACAGGCCCCCGATCGAACGAGCCGGTTGGGGCTGGATGAACAGGACCCCGTGGAGGGCTGGATGAACAGTAGACAGTGGAGGGCTGGATGAACAGTAGCCCGTGGAGGGGTGGTTGAACAAGAGCCCATGGAGAGGGCTGGTTGAACAGTAGCCGGTGGAGTAGCGCATGGTGGAGGCCGGATGAACAGGAGCCCGTGGATGAACAGTCACAGGTGGAGGCTGGAGGAGGTCGACGGTGGATGAACAGTAGCTCGTGGAGGCTGGAGGGGGTCGACGGTGGAGATGAACAGTATCCCGTGGAGTCCCGTTTTGCGGTACGCCACACCCCTCCCGATGAACAGGACCCCCATTTTGACCGTAGCGCTCCAACACAAGTCCGTTTCCTCCATTTGGCGGTACGCCACACCCCTCCCGATCAACAGGACCCCCGTTTGGACCGTAGGAGGTCCGTTTCCTCCGTTTTGCGTACCCAGACCCCTCCGATGAACAGGATCCCGTTTCGAACTGTGGCCGATCGGAACACGAGGCCGTTTCCTCCGTTCTGCGGTACGCCAAGGCCTCGTTTCCATCGGCTTCCGTCCAAGCCCTCCAGATGAACACGACGATTCCATCAACCCACGGTTGGCTCCCCATGAACACGACAACGCAGTTTCTTTCTCCGTTCCGACCCAGCCATGTACACGAGCCCCTGGCCATACGTATGCGCGAGTAGGCTTCGAGACCTGCCCGTATGTACGTTGTGCATATTTTCTTTCTTGCACACTGGCCGTTGTACGCACGTGTACATGCTACGTGCGCGCCTCTACTCAGACACGTGCGCCGCCTCTACATCGACTAGTATGTACGTACACGTTTGCGACCAGAATGACAACGCTACGTTACGCTCGACCAGGTGGGTCCCGACTATCAGGCACTTCCTTGCATGCGAAGATGTAGCTGATGGGTCCCAGCAGTCAGGGGGAATTTTTTTTCATGAAATACGGTGGACCGTCCGGTGGGTCCCGCTGTCCAGTGAGGAATATTATTTTGAGCGTAATAAGGAGGCACTTCTTGCTGCGGCTGTGGACCTAAGGTGTCAGCCTCTCCATGTATAGTCCACGTGCGATGGAAGACGTTCCTTGACCACGTTGACCACACCGGCCGAGAGCAACCAGGCGGTGGATGACGGCGAGGCTAGGAGGGGACGACGCGGAGCCGGGGAGACGCGATAGTGGAAGCCCGCGCAGAGAGGAGTACGAGGGTTTACTAGTTCGGCTGCGGTTTGAGGCTGTGGTCGCCGCAGGGCCTGGCCAGCGGTGGGAATAGTAGGGGGCTGTGAGGCCTTCGCGGTAGCATAGCCGGCCATGGGAAGCAGGAGCATGTGGCATGACCGGCGCTGCTTTGGGCAGCTGGAGCAAGAATACCAGAGGTTGAAGAAGCACTACGACCCTTGGATGGACATCGTACGGTCACTGGAGCTAGAATCGTTCATATTCACTAAGTTGACAAAGCACTCCGTCCCCGTCAACTTAGTAGGCCCACAAGTCAGCCTCCCACCAAGGTGGGTCCCAACCAGCTAGGGGAGTATTCATTTTTTTGTGCGTAATAAGGAGGCACTTCTGATGGGTCCGAGCTGACAGCGGGGGGAACATTTTTTTTTCGCGCAATACGGTGGCTCGTCCGGTGGGTCCCAGCAGTCAGGGGGCAAACATTTTTTTTCACGAAATACGGTGGCCCGTCCGGTGGGTCCCTGCTGTCAGGTGGAGGAATCATTATTTTCTGCGTAATAAGGAGGCACTTCCTTCCTGCCGTCGTGGACCCAGCTGTCAGCCTCTCCACATACAGTCCACATGTGACGCCCCGAGACCGATGCACCAGGTGTCTCCCAGTTATTCGCCGTCGTTGCCATGTCATTCGCTTGCGTGTGCATCTTGTCATTGCATCATGTGCATTGCATCTTCATGTTTTGAAACTTGCATTCGTCCGGGTTCCCCCAGTTCCGTCCGTTGTCCATTCTGAGCCCAGACTCACTTGCACGAGCCCACGGCACATTCATAATATTATTTTATAAGAGGCTGGAGAATGTTCTCGGAATGGGATGAAAGTTGGCGTACGGTGTTATTTTGTTGTCAGTAGACGGCTTGCCAAGTTTCATCGCATTCGGAGTTCGTTTGATAGCCCAACCATTAAACTATAGCGGCATTTTAGCCGGTCAAATGTCGGATGTTTTCAGTCTCCGGAAACCGTGTCGGGCTGCATCTCACCCCTCTTCGCTCAGACCAACCTGCTCTCCACAATCCACCTAGGCCCAACCTACCCCTCTTTGCGTTGTGCATAGACCTGTCGTGCGCGTCTAAAACTTCCCCGAACCCGACCGGGCACTCACCACGCGTTGGATCCGGATCATCCCCAAACGTCTACAAAACATCACCATTCTCTTATTTGGACTCCCTAGCTATTTTATTCGCGACCGTCCCATTCCGATCAGAGGGACCAAGTAGCCCCTAACCTAACCAACCTACCTATATAAACAGTCTAACCCTAGGTTCTAGGCAGACTGTCCCTTCCATCCCATCGCCGCTGCCACAATCTTCTTCCTCCTCGTTTTCCCCACCTAGCCAACCACCATCCTTCTTAGATCCACCCCCTCCAATCGCAGCCTCCGACCACCTCCCGTGTTTTCCGCGCTGCCCAATCCCCGGCAAGCCGCAGCCAACCCCGAGTGCCACTCAAGCTCAAATGGAATCGCGCCCTGGATCCTCTGCTTCGAGCACCTCCACGGAGCCAAGCTCCCATGCCTCCTCTTGTTCCCGAGAGCCAGCAGAGCTCACCCGCCTCCTCTGCTTCTTCTCGAGCACGCCATGGATGCCTCCCTGAGCTCCAGTTCACCTCGCTGCCGTCGGAACCGGTGTCCCGCGGCCGGATTCGTCCAGTCCGTGACCTTGTCGCCTCCATCTTCGTCGGAGCACCCCCGGGCCAGCAGCGCCGCCGCGCCCGAGGAACCATGTCGAGGAGTTCCCGTGTCTCCTAGTGCGGCTTGACCTTGAGGGACTAATCCTGCCGGGCACCGCCGCCATCGTCTGAGCAGGAGCGCCATGGCTGCCTCGTCCCCAAGCAAGCTCGTCAGCGTCCTCTGTTGTCCTCGCCCCCGCGCAGGTTCTGCGCCTTGCTGTCGCGTCGCCGCGGGAGCCCTGCTCTGCTTCTCCTTCGCCGGAACCGCGCCATTCTGCCGCTCGCCGGTGTCCCTTCGCCTTGTCCCGCTTGCCCGCGCGAGTCGCCGCCGGTGACCATCTCTAGGACCTCCTCGCTGACCCGCCGCTTCCCTGCGTCGTCTGAAGCCGCCCCGCGTCTTGCCCCTCTGTCTGCCTCTTCTGTGAGCGAGAACGAGCAGCGCCAAGTCCCTGCGCCCCGGTCTCGTCTCTGCCTCCAGTTTGCCGCTCTAAGTTCCCCTGCGCTCCGTTGACCTCGCCGTCTCATCAAGGCCGGCCTCTATCGTCTGTTCCTCTGCATAGGGCGAGGCGGGTCCGTCCGCATCGATCCCGCGCGGTCAATGCATGCATCGCCAGCCGCCCGGCGCCCTGCTTCAGCCCGCCAGATCTGCCGGCCTGTTGGCCCATGGGTGAGCAGGCCAACAGCCCCTCTCCTGTGCTCCTATCGGGCCAGCTAGATACGGCCCGTTACGTTTTTTTTCATCTAGCGGTTTTCCTATTTACTCCAGGATTTCCAGTTTTGCAGAAAAACCCTCATACTCAGGCATATAAAACTCGCAACCCGTGCATCATTTTAAAATGATTATATATGTGAAATGCTTAGAATTTCATCTAGTTTCTTATATGCCACTTTCATCCATGTTTGATATGTTTAAAATGATGTTTGCTTTACTTTGCTTAAATAACATGCTAAAATGATTTAATTCATAACTAAATAACCGTAGCTCCAAACTTAACAAACTTTATATGTAAATGGGGTAGAAAAATGCCTAGTTTAACATGGTGGCTTTACTTTGCATGTTTAACAACTCTAAAATATGGTTTAGGGCAGAACAGTACCAAACCTAAAATATGCACATGAGGAGTTTCCGGACTTATTGTTTGTTGTTTCGGCCTCATTTAAACTTGCCTAGATAGGTAGTTTTACTTTTGCTTCACCTCTTGCCATGTTAATAAACATTTAATTTTGTTGAGTACTTAAACGAGATCGAACTAAATAATTGACGTGGTGTTTTGCCAATATGCAACGGAGTTGCATATTGAGCTCCACATAATTTGTAGTATTGTTTGTGCACTTTGCCATTCCATGCCTCATTAAACCGGACATGCATCATACTTGGTTGTGCATCATGCCATGCTTATGTGATGGTTGTTTACTATGTTGTTTGCTTATTTCCGGGTTGCTTCTCTCGTTAGCTTCGGTTTCGTTCCAGAGTTGTGGACGTTCGACTACGTCCATTTTCTTCTTCATGGACTCGTTCTTCTTCCTTGCGGGATCTCAGGCAAGATGACCATACCCTCGAAATCACTTCTATCTTTGCTTGCTAGTTGCTCGCTCTATTGCTATTGCGCGTATACCTACACCTTGCTATATCATGCCTCCCATATTGCCATGTCAAGCCTCTAACCCACCTTTCCTAGCAAACCGTTGTTTGGCTATGTTACCGCTTTGCTCAGCCCCTCTTATAGTGTTGCTAGTTGCAGGTGAAGATGGAGTTTGTTCCATGTTGGAACATGGATATTGTTGGGATATCATTATTACATATATTGTTTACTTTAATGCATCTATATACTTGGTAAAGGGTGGAAGGCTCGGCCTTATGCCTGGTGTTTTGTTCCACTCTTGCCGCCCTAGTTTCCGTCATACCGGTGTTATGTTCCTTGATTTTGTGTTCCTTACGCGGTTGGGTTATAATGGGAACCCCTTTGACAGTTCGCTTTGAATAAAACTCCTCAGCAAGGCCCAACCTTGGTTTTACCATTTGCCACGTAAGCCTTTTTTCCTTGGGTTCTGCAGACTCAAGGGTCATCTTTATTTTAAATCCCCGGGCCAGTGCTCCTCTGAGTGTTGGTCCAAACAGAGCCACTTGCAGCGCCATCTCGGGGAAACTTGAGGGTTGGTTTTAGTTGTACATAGTGTTCATCCGGTGTGCCCTGAGAACGAGATATGTGCAGCTCCTATCGGGATTTGTCGGCACATCGGGCGGCTTTGCTGGTCTTGTTTTACCATTGTCGAAATGTCTTGTAACCGGGATTCCGAGTCTGATTGGGTCTTCCTGGGAGGAGGAATATCCTTCGTTGACCGTGAGAGCTTGTGATGGGCTAAGTTGGGACACCCCTGCAGGGTTTGAACTTTCTAAAGCCATGCCTGCGGTTATGGGAGATGGGAATTTGTTAATATCTGGTTGTAGAAAACTTGACACTTAACTTAATTAAAATGCATCAACCACGTGTGTAGCCGTGATGGTCTCTTTCTGGCGGAGTCCGAGAAGTGAACACGGTTCTTGTGTTATGTTTGACGTAAGTAGTTTCAGGATCACTTCTTGATCATTTCTAGTTCACGACCGTGCTTTGTTTCTCTTCTCGCTCTCATTTGCGTAAGTTAGCCACCAATATGCTAGTGCTTGCTGCAGCTCCACCTCACTACCTTTTCCTACCCATAAGCTTAAATAGTCTTGATCTCGCGGGTGTGAGATTGCTGAGTCCCCGTGACTCACAGATTACTTCCCAAACCAGTTGCAGGTGCCGATGATACCCGTGCAGGTGACGCAACCGAGCTCAAGGAGGAGCTCGATGAAGATCGTGCTCGTGGTGTTGTTTCGTTTCCTTTCGATCAGTAGTGGAGCCCAGTTGGGGCGATCGGGGACCTAGCAATAGGGGTGGTCTTTCTTTATTTGGTTCCGTAGTCGGACCTTGATTGTATCTGGATGATGTAATGCTATATTTATGCATGTGTGAAGTGGCGATTGTAAGCCAACTCTTTATCCCTTTCTTATTCAGTACATGGGATGTGTAAAGATTACCCCTCTTGTGACATGCCTACTATGCGGTTATGCCTCTAAGTCGTGCTCCGACACGTGGGAGATATAGCCGCATCGTGGGTGTTTCAAGTTGGTAATCAGAGCCTTCCCCGACTTAGGAGCCCCCTGCTTGATCGAATCGCTGGCGTTGTTGAGTCTAGAAAAATGTTTTGAGTCTTATAGGATTATATATATTGGAGAGTAGGATTCCTTTTACTCCTCAGTCCCTTCGTCGCTCTGGTGAGGCCTCCTGACATAGAAGTTTTGACTCTTCTCTCCTCAAATTTCAACAAAAGGTATAAGGGAAACAATTACCGAGAATTAACGGTTGATGAATTGTACTCCCAGAAGAAAAACATCTACTGATCTACCTTATCTTAATGGGAAACAAAGCAAGAGAGTAGCAATTCTCAATCAGTGTGATTCATTCATATTAACTGAGACATTATCTTAACAATGCCTTGTTTCAACATGTATAAAGAATGACAAAGCAGAAAAGTATCATTCCTAAAACAATGCGACTGGTTCATTTTAACAAAGACATTATCTTAACAATACATTGGTTAAACATGTAGAAAGAACTACAAAGCAGGATAGTGCCATTTGTAAAACACTGTAACTGATATATAATAACAGAGACATTATCTGAACAATACATTTCTTAAACATGTACTCCGGCCGATCCCTAACAGAAATGGTACTCCTGCCGATCCCTAACAAGTGTTGCAATTTTGAACTAAGATTCAGTAGTTAATTCTGAGGAAAGTAGGTACTGACCTTTCAAGACCAAGATTTGAAACAACGCCTGAGGTGGATCTAAAAGAGATCTCAACACATATATGGAAATCTTTAACAGAGGCAAAAAAGGAATCAATTACTGGACAATAAAGGAGGATGAAACATGTGGCCACAAAAATGGTAATCCCGCCAATCCCTAACAAGTGTTGTAGTTTTGAAATAAGATTCAGTAGTTAATTCTGAGAGTGGCATTGCTTAATTTTACCAGCGACATTAGATTAACAAAAAGCATAAACAGTTTCAGGGGAGAGTGGGCGCAACAACAACATGTGCCTCCATCTACTTATAAAGGGGGTGATGTAGAGTTTGTTGTAACAAAGCAACAAGCATAATGGCTGGGGTGGTCCCATTTTTGTTCACTACTTAATGGGAAAAGACAGCAATACAATAGCTTCAATTCAACATTTATTTAAAACAGTACCAATACAAGTAGCACAACATCTCAAAATACAATGCACGATCATGTGGACGAAGGAAAATACCAAACTATCATGACGCACACAAGATCACATACGAATCTGCCAACACAAATAGGAAATCCAATCTCGTTTTGTGCAGTTACTCTGAAATCAAGTAAAGTCGCCGGTGAGACATTTAAGTTTGCTATAGCAACAAGTTGAATAGATATCCCTGATTTAACAAAGGCAAAAAAGGAAACAATTACTGCCAATAAAGGAGGATGAAACATGCGGCCACAAAAAGAAGCATCTACCTTATCTTGATGGAAAACAAAGTATATGACAGTAGCATTTCTAAAATGGTTGCATTGATTCATATTAACAGAGAAATTCTCTTAAAATAGTTTAGTAGTTAATTCTGAGAGTGGCATTGCTTAAAATACAATAGCTTCAATTCAACATTTATTTAAAGTAGTACCAATACAAGTAGCACAACATCTCAAAACACACTGCACGATCATGTGGATGGGACATGGGACATGCCAGCACCATGTGCGTCCACACGTATAAATGGGTGATGCAGAGTATGTAGCCAAGCAGCATATCTGCGTTGGTCCCATGTTTGTTATCTTTGAAACTTTTTCCTATGTGAGGACAGCAAATCTAGTCATGCACAAACTACCTGACACCCCAGTTTCTTTCTCTTTTCAACAAGGAGTTGGGTTCCTTACATATGTGTGTACTGGGTTACCCCCTTTTTCCCTTTTCGACCAACAAAGCGGCTGGATAGCCAGTCTATACTACTTTCCCTCCCTCCTTTCCTCATTGAACCACGTCCTAGATTCATGCTCCACCCCACCGCACCCTTCTTTCCTCTTTGAACCAAGACCTAGATTCGACTACAGAATCGAAAAAGTTCAGCATGCAGCTAGACCAATGACGGTTTCAAAGAAACTTATACCTTAGGGTCATCGGGATGTGGCAAGGCGTGTGGCGGGAGGTTGGATCTGCCCACACTACGTACGGCAGCGAGGAAGAAGGGGTCGATGGCCCTCCCGCACAGGCGCTGGGTGAAAGAGAAAAGTGCAGCCGGCAGTGGATTGCAACCAAGGTGAACTGACGAAGGATATCATCTTTGTGGGTAACAAGCAAAGAGCACTGATGGAAGACAACTTGTTTTTCATTGAAAATCGATCGGCTTCACCAGCCGACGCAACCATGAGCATCGATAGGTCATCGTGGTGATGCATCATCCATTTGGCATCAAGTTTGGGTGAGGCACCTATGAAGTTTCACAAATCCCCACTGTGGTCTGTTTCTTCTTAGTAGTCAAGCTCGAGGAAGGAAGAACCGCGTGGCAGAGGACAGTGAGGCAGAACAACAATGGCCATCCAATTTTGTGCAGTTCCACTAAACTTGAGGAAGACATGCCCGAGTATGGAGATACGCATCGCTGTTTCCAAAAATATAAAAAGGGATATAGGGTTGTTACTTTGTTTTACAAGATTAACAACGACATCTTAATTGTCAATAAGAATTATGAAAATTACACCAACAAACAGAAGCATTATGATTATCTTGATGGGAACTAAACCAGGATACCCGAGAAAAAAGCATTTCTTCATTTAACCAGTGATAGTATTAGATTAGCAGCAGCAATAGGAGCATATGGACAATGACCGCACAACCACCATGTAATTTTTGTCGAAACAAAATGTATACCTCCACCGAGGCATAAATCAAGACAACTTTTCGAGTGGCATTTCCTCTATAATAGTAGGTGATGTTGGACTAGCCGACGAACCCTAGCTACTATACATGGGGAGCTGGGGAGTAGTCGCATAGAAGAAAACCTTCATGCAGTGACCTGGGGAGCTGGACCAGTACAAGAAGTTATACCTCAGGTGGGCGAGATGTTGCTTAGGCGGGCGGGCGGGATCTGCCCACACGACGGCAGCGGACAAGGGCGTGGAGGACCTTCGTCTGCGCCAGCACCGGCTCCGAGAGGACGGTGCGCATCGGCTTCCTCCATCGCCGACGGCGACAACGTCAATGCTGCACCTCCTCAGCTCCCGCAGCGGACGGGATTCAGCCGGATCTGTGACCACCGGTGAGGAGAGAGATAGTGTGGACACTGTCATCTTGTTTTGATATGGAGAGGGTGAGAGAGCGAGACGCGAGAAATTCTATCAAACAAGAGGCTATAATGGAGTAAAACAATCTCTCCATAGCAGTGCTTTTAAATAGAATATGCGCGTTCCCGGAAAAAAGAAACGAAAACCGGCGGACAATTTTTTAACATACCAAGAAAGAAAACTCGATCAAAAACACGCCCCCGCTTCCAGGTCGCAAGAGTCGTCGCGAACACACACATAGACATAGACATGCATATCCGTGTTTACGTAAAATTGCATTTCCATCTCCATCTCGAATCATATTTGTCCAACTGGCTAATTATATATGCGGCAATATTAACGTACAACATCTCTTGTTTGTGGGCGTCCGGACCGCTGCCACGGCTGCTCCTGACCAACCCGAACCCTCTTCATCACCCGCGCGTGCTTCCCGTCCGAAACGGTCAGTGCCGCATTCATGCCCGGCCAGAGCAGATGCAACCTCTCACTGGCGCCGGCATTGAAGCGGCAAGCCGGCCGAGAGAGCGTCGCCCGCGCCACTTCCTGGTGCACGCGACTGCTCCACGTTCAAAGGTCGCAATAGCCGGCCACAACATGCATGTAAAAAGTTCTTGGGAGTCCGTGCTACAGCTAGCTATCCTCCCCATCTCGTCAATCTCTTCCAGTAGTACTAGTACTCCATGGCACGATCCATCGACAAGCAGGCGGGAAAGTTATCATATACTCGGTTTGCGGTGAGTGGCATGCCGAGCGACCGTGTGGGGTCGGGCCCTGGAGAAGGGTGAGACACGAACGCGACATAAGTGATTTAAACGTTGGTCTTGCTCAATGGCGCGATCCAACAAAATGAAACAAAATGTTGGTTTCTCTCCGTTTCCATTTTTTCTCCGAAAAAATGGAAACTTTCCACTCCATTTTCATTTCATTTCGACCAACAAAGCGACATGGAGATGGAGCTACGTGGGGAGCTGCGGCAGTGGAGCAAGCCGGCTCCAAAAGGAAGATGGAATACCTGGGACGTCCGGGTGTAGCTAGAAGGGCGGTTGGGACGCGGCATCAGCCCATACCGCGGTGACCCCTGATTAGGACGCACCGACTGTGGATTTTCTCCCTCGCCGATGTCGACCGTGTCTACGCACAACATTGTTCCCTTCCCCCAGCTGCGGGATCAGGCCGGATATGTGACCAGCGGTGTGGCCACCGTTGTTCTATGCTTGTGAAGAGAGCAACCCAAGCAAGAAGGCTTGTAGCTTAGGCTCCTGCTAGTGTATATATAGTAGTTTTCTTTTTCTCTCCATATCAACCATTTTATATTGTGTACGTGTCATTGAAGAGTGAAATGATGGTTGCCTCTTCCGACTAACTTCCTGTGTGATTTGACTGCTCCTTTAGTGGCCCCTACAAGTACTCCCCCTACGTGTATGAAACAATCACACGTACACATGGACGCAAAAACGCATGCGACGGCCTAATGCATGCATGTCCGAGCACACGACGGAACACACACGGTCACACTCAAGTGCTCAACCTACACGTGCATGCACACACATACTCAGCCAGGGTGAGCTAGTGACCGTACAAACACCGGAAAATGTATATATTGAGCGCAATGAGCGTATTATGAAGTCCTCTTATCGTATTTTTTACAAATATACAGTGACAGGCAGTGTATTTATCTCGTTCGAAATTAAGCCATATTAACCGGAGAGGAGGCAGTATGGACTAGCATTACTTTGCTATGTCCCGTCAACTTGCTGAACGAGGAGAAGCTTGCAGGACGGGAGAAGCTTGCGCGCGGTGGCTCGCAGGACAAGGAGAAACTTTTGACTAATGCAAGCTGTCCTTCGCTCAGGCGGTGGACATGCAACAGCTAATTCGATGTCAGATTGCCAGAAGCATACACTATACTAGTAGTACAATTATTGTTGCACTTCCCGAAGAGGCGAACAACCAAGCGCAAAGTTTACTAGTAGTAGTACTACTACTATAGTCTATAGAGGTAGTACTAGGAACCGGATGGAGGAGCGTCTACACTCTTATTATATTTTTAAAATGTGATAAAGCAATCTTCAACACATTTGGTTCTCTTCGAGGGTTCTCGCATGTGATAATGGAAGTTGATTGCATGGAACACTCGCCACAATTCTCGCTTAATTTTGGCTCATATCCTGTTAAAAATAGGAGCGCTCGGTAATATTTCCTATTTTTTGTTATCCAGCAAGTAAACAGGTCAGCAAACCTTGCGGCGCATCTTTGTGCGAACCGTGCTTGCTGCACTTTGAATGTGGCCGAGAACTAGCTTGATGAAACACCTCGCTTCCTACTTCTTTTTTTGCGGGGTACCTCGCTTCCTAGTGACCAGTGTCTTGGCTGATCGTCCTAAGAATGCTTATATATGAATAAAGCTCTCTCATTTACCCACAAAAAAGATTAAGCCATATTAACCGGAAAGGAGGGAGTATGGACTAGCACTACTTGTTGGTGTGTCCCATCAACTCGCAGAACGAGGAGAAGCTTGCAGGGCAAGGTGAAGCCCGCTTATGCCTTTTGACTAATGCAACATACCCTCGCCCAGGCGGTGGACATGCATCAGTTCATTCGGTGTCAGATTGTCAGAGGCATACACTATAGTACTGAACATGTGGAGTACCATCATTGTTAGACTTCACGAAGAGGCGAAGAGCCAAGCGCAAGGTTTAGTAGTACGAGTAGTACTACTACTAGAACCGCATGGTGGAGCCTATGTACTCTTATTTTTCTTAATCTTTGATAAAGTACACATTTATTCCGGAGAAGGGCGGAAAACGGCAGCCCAACATGTAATGATGATATCGATCAACCATGCTCGAATATATCTTGGCCTCCGTGCGAGCCCGTCTGTGTGTTCTCGCTCCTCGTCTCTCTCAAGGAACAGCGGGTTGGCCATTTTGCCATCAATTGAGATCGGTTTGCTCACACTCCGATCCCACATGTCAGTGATATGCCAAGAGGAGATGCGTTGACCGAGTGGCCATACGCTTACTTGGTTTTGCACCTTCATACTACTCCTCCCTCCGTCATAGTTTACAGGGCGCGCTTCATTATGATGCATTTCTCTCAATGCATTTCCACCACCAGAGAGACTTTAGATGCGTTTGGTTTAATGCTCAATTAATTAGGGTGTGGTAACCGCAATTTTCTCTCAATGTAGTACTACAGAGTGGAGTAAGTGCATGCATGTGTCTACCCGGGGTGGAAGCACTGCATGCATGTGTGTACGCATTATTTCCTCTAGTAATAGATGCCGTGCTATAACTACCAATGCTATTTTTCAGGCCGATCGCTAGTCGCCTTGGTCCCAGAGATTTTCTATTTTTCTGAAGCGCGCTCTATAAACAGTGACGGATGGAGTAGTATGAGCGAATTCAAAGAAGAGCGTATCGATGGTTGCTTCTTCCGAGAAACTTACAGTGGGAAAGGTGGGGCTTATGATTTGACTGGTCATTACTCACTATTAATGCGGCACAATGACCAGTCTGAGTCTCCCATGCGGCTGTGCACTACCCCCTCGGTTCTTAAATATACTCCAGAGTATTTGTCTTTCTAGAGATTTCAACGAGTGACTACTCAAATATTTGTGTTTTTAGAGATTCAAATGGACTACTACATACGGACGTATATAGACATATTTTAGAGTGTAGATTCACTCATTTTGCTCCGTATGTAGTCACTTGTTGAAATCTCTAGAAAGACAAATATTTAGGAACAGAGGGAGTACACCTACGAAGCAAAATGAGTGAATCTACACTCTAAAATATGCCCATTTGAAATTTGTAAAAAGACAAATATTTAGGAACGAAGGAGTATAATTTTGTGCATGACACATGGACCCGGATGCTGAAGAGGCTTCTGGCAATGCTATCAAGCTTCCAGCATTTGTTTACATAATTGACGTACTATACAAATAATTTTCCAGCAACATGAAATTGTACAATTGTGCGAGCTTTCAGCTTTTGTTTCGTGTGTCTTGCCATCGATGCTCTTTCGGAAACAATAAAAAACTAACTTCCTTGCTAATCAGAGCTAATATTTACATCACAACTGAAGACAAAGTTGTGAGAAGGTGTTAAATTAAAATTGATCCATGCTTTCATTGGCAGCAACATCCCCCTAGCTCTGTCTAAATCAACAAGGCATGTTGGGAAAAAAGTAGCTGTCTGGAGCATGCAACATTCTGATCATTTTGTGCGGTTCCATGAAAATAGAGCTGAGCGTCCCTGTTCCAAAGATATTAAGTGTGATTACGATAATAGAGGACTGCTGATGAAACAATAAACACACAAATACAAGCCGGTCACCTTTGCAGTCTCTCTTAAGACTAACGAGTTGGAGAAGATTAGGCTCGGAGTTGGATGAGGAGGATAGAGCAAAACCAATCTCCCTTTGTGCAGTCGCAATGAAATGTAGAGACATTGCCCGTGTGACATTTTGGCAGAACTTCACAAAACACTCTTAAGAAAAAAGTGATTTGTGCAGTTCACCAAAAGGTTGCAATAGCAACAAGGTGAAATGGATAGCCCTGTTTGCAAAAAAGAGGTAGAAAGGAAACAATTACTGGCCAATAACAGTTGATGACACATGCAACGACAAAAAAGAAGCATATTCCTTGTCCTAAGGGAAGATAACAACACGGTTGTGCTTGTCTAAAACGGTGTGAGGACGAGATTGCAATATGGAAAGTACGCCGGACGAGCTACGTTTTGGGCAAAGAACTATGGAAGATCCACATGGAGCGACGTGGGAAGACGGGCAGTGGAGCAAGGGCGGAGGGGATACCTGGAGGTCGTCGGGATGTAACTAGGTGAGCGGCGGCGGGCGGAATCTACCCATACTACGGCAGCGAGAAGGTGGCATAGGCCCTACCACGCCGGAGCTTGGTCAGAGAGAACGGCGTGTACCGCAGATCGGGACGTGCTGCCTCGGCGCCGTCGAACGGAGAAATGATGCACGTCCTCCCTTTCCGCCGGCGGACGGGATGCGGCCGGATCAATGACCAATGGTGAGAGAGAGAGAGAGAGAGGTCACCGCAGCCTTGTGTGAGATACTCTGAAGAGAGACAAACCAGGCAGGCATGCACCATTGTATATAGTGGAGCGGACTACCTTTTTCTCCATAAAAATCGTTTATATTATGTGTACGTGCCATTGAGCAATATAACTTTATTTAAAAATAACGCGCCAACGCATCAAGTCGAACTTTGTTTCGTGCACGCGTGGTACACGACCTCCGTAGGTAAACAACCGCTACACACGTTCAAATTAGCACGTGGGCTGCCATTTCGTACAGAAATGAGCTCCACCGTGTACCCGCGCGGGTGTGGCTGGGCACGATGCGTGAGTACGTGCATGGTGCACCTATTCTCTTCTTGTATACGTACACCACCTACGTGGGGTTGTGTGAGAGAGATACAAACGTAGAGAGATATAGTGTGTGGGTTCATGAGAGGTTTTTTTGGGGGGGTGGGGTTAATCAAAAAATGTAACATATGTAATGTGTGTGAAATAGAGTCCTGGATATATCATATATAGAGGGGGCGATCCACGAGAAGAGAGTGGAGGTATCATCGTCTTGAGGTGTCCATAGAATCGAAGAGAGGGATGATGATGTGTGTGTGCGCGCGCGATCGATAAAGAGTGCCATCGAATTTGTGTGTGCCCACGTCAAAGATATAGAGTGGCTGGCCTACTGGAACGTGAGAGGGGACAAGTGCAGTTTGTCTCTGTGGCATGGATACCCACCTACAGTGCTCGACTATCGGTGTGTGGTGGGGGGAGGCCTAATTAACTATAGAGCTACAATGGCTGGTATATGTGTGGAGGAGGAGAGAGGCCTACCTCATGTATTAAGGGAGGTCGATCGACATCCATGCATATGTGTAGGAGAGGAATAAGGTTGGGAGAGAGACAGAGCAAGAGTGTTGGAGGGGGTGTTAGTGGAGTTGCTTCTAACAAATGGTGGGATAGGCTTGCTAGACAACCGAAGGGCACGCCTGCAATATCGATAAGAGAGGAGATGGATGCCTGTCTGTGCACGTGTGTGTGAGAGACGGGTCAGGAGGCATGCATGAATGATGAGGGGGCGATATGGATGTGGTAAGCAGACATAACTACATAGGAAGATCAATCGTCCTTTGTTAGAGAAAGGAGAAACATAACTTGTGAGGTACGTCGATCAATGGGGGGGAATAGTTAAAGTCGACCTAGGTATATGTTGGGAGATCGATCGGTATACATGCATGTGTGTGTTAGAAGCAAATGAGGCACGAGGAGAAGGATAGAGAGAGAGGGATGCATGTAGGAGGTGGTACGAGAGGCATACTATATCGAGGGGGAGGAGTGTGCGAGTACGAGATCGATGAAAAGAGTGATGGGAGTGAGGCATGGACGGTTATAAGAGAAGAGGGCAAGCTTGTGTTTTGTGCTAGGCACACCTGGCTAGAGAGGCATATCGATCAATGTGTGCCTTAAAGAAGGAGCTGGGGGGCCTACACACACAGTGGGTGAAGGACCTAAAGTGAAAAGACGAATTTGCGCGATGGAGCTAGAGAACGCTAAGGGAGGGTTAGAGGGATGCAGGCGTCTACATGCACGAGAGAAAGCTAGCGCTAGCTAGCTACAAAGATAAGAGGATTGTGTGGGTGTAAAAGACAAATAGAGGATCATACTTCATTATAAAAAGCGAATTCGGATATTTGAAGAATTTATCATAGTGTTTTAAACCGACGCATGTGTGAATATTTATAACGGTGATACACATGGTGTGGTTATGAACATGTTATACTACATATAATATATTTTATCTCTACTCTTATAAAAAATGGAGTTGTTGATGATGGTGCCATCCTGCAATATAGGCCGTCCAATTTATATGTGACAGATAGGAAGGAAACTATGGCAATTTTGAAAAAGATACCCACACCCCTCTCCATATTTGCAAAATAGGCCCCCCCTTGATCATGTAGATGTTCTGTGGAACGCATGGGCATCTTGCTAGTACTACGTATAACATATATAACATTGATCATAATTTGGGCTAATGTGTTGCTTTTGCAACTCAGGTCTAAATACTTGTCATAATGTAGGGGGCGGGGCACTATACTATGTGTGATAAACACGGTGTACACGTATGGAACATAGTTTAGATTATGAATATATAGTTAGTACATCAAATGTACTATTATTTGGAATCAACATCAAGTGTATTCAAAAAATAGAATTCGAGTTCATGTAGTACACATAGTTCATATCTATCTCTATAGTAATCATGTGGTGTGTTATTAAGGTAATACACGGATGATGGTTGAAGTTGGCAACAATCATGATTGTAGATTGTTATTGAAATAGAGAAACAAAGTCAAATTCAGTTCGAATTGCAGCGGTGGTATAGACATTTGGAATGCACTAAAATGTTGGTATGAGTAGGTTACATGCATTATACAGCAAGCGAAAAAATTTAATTGGACATAACATGGATTCATACTACCGAATAACATTTAATTGCACTAAATTGTTGGTATGAATAGCTTTAAATAGCATTTTTATAGTAAAACGGGGAAAGACTCTCTCTTTGTGTGGTGTGAATAGTTTTATTTTTTTTGTTTTCTTTTTGGTTGAGGGAAGTGCGAATTGATTTGGTACGTACAAGTACAATATTACACGTTAGGCTTGTCCCTAAAATTCAACCCGCGCCTTGTTATATCCCGAAAATTTAGATATCATGCTCCCAAAACTGGCGCCTTCACAACCCGCGCCTTGCCATCCCGAAATTACAACGCGCGTGAAAACTCCCTCCAGCTACCAAATCCCGACACGCGAAATCCCCCTTCTAACCCTGAGCCGAAAGGGCCGCTAGTTCAAATCGGTGCGGGGTACTTTTGTAACACACCCTACATTTTGGACAAGCGCGTCCCTAAGTCATGGTTCACCCCCTCCCATCGCCTCCTTTTTGCCATTCGAAATCCCAGGCCGCCATAACCTCTCCGCTCCAGCCGTGAAACCCCACCCTCCTCCGTCCGCCACCTCACCGCTGCCCAGCCGGAGCCTCTTCCCCGACGACGTCGTCCACCGCAATAGCTCGACGTCCCTCGTCCACCTCCCCGGATGAGGATCCGTCGTCCATCTCATCGTCCCGTCGGTTTACCCGCCCCGTCCTCCACCTCAAAGGAGCTGCTCCAATGATCGCCTCATCTATCGCGGCTACTCCATCCCCACAGCGCCGCCTTAACCCGCTGCACCGGAACCGCAACATCCTCATCGACTCCTCGGACGAAGCCAAGGCCTACTCGGCGCCACCAAAGAGGTTGTACACTCATCACATCGCACCTTCTCCTTAGCTCGACCTCCCGGCGCCGACAGTGCTCCATCCCTCGCCCCCATGGAGCGGCTACCTTGAAGCCGGCGCCGCGGGTGACATCTCCATGGTGGCTCTCCCCCAATGCGAGGCCCCTTCGGCGGCGGCGTCCATACCAGTCGAATCTGCTGCTGCTGCTGCTCCGGCTCTCGCTCGCTCGCGCTACTGCTGCTGCTCCGGCTCTCGCTCGATCGCTCGCTCGCCCAGCTGATGCTGCTGCTCCGGCTCTCGTTCGCTCGCTCACGCTGCTGCTGCTGCTCCCCCCTCGCTCGTGCTGCTGCTTTGCTCTAATTTAGCTACACTTCAGTCGACTGAATCGACTTTTGGGCCAGTCGATTTTCAGGGGGTGAGGGGGCACACCGGAGTGAAGGAATAACCACGCGCAACGGGGACGGGGGCTCACCGGATAGGTACCCCACTATCTATCTTAGGGTTCAGGGTGGGGGGGGGGGGCCTATAGGGCTGGCCGGGGCGGCGGACCAGCGATGGGGAGTTGTTTCGGGGTGGCGAGGTGGCGCTGGGGCTGGCGGTTCGGCCGGTGGTGGCTGGCGGCCCAGGGGGTGCAGGTTGAAGATGAACTGCAGGACCTCCCTAAACTACGTGTCAAGTGCCTCTCTACTATCATTGTGTTCAGTTTTGACAGTAACATTCAGATTCCGCAGTAAATTTCAGTTTCGACAGTTAAGTTCAAAGTCAACAGTTTTTACCTCATCTGTTGTAGTTAGGTGGTTTTTGGTGATGTAAATTTTACATCTATTTTACATCATCTATTGGATATGCTATTAGAATTCCACTTGAGATTGACGATGTCTGTCTTGTGCTGCTTCAGCCTTGACGTCTTACGTCTCACCGGGGCGGCTCCAATGACAGAACGATCCATCACAACAAAGCAGTGTCCTGGACGCCGTCTACAGATTCCTTAGATCTTCCTCCACTCCTCCGACAGCCACCTCTGCCTCAACTGCTTCAACGACCAACCCAATGATGTTGAGGTCGACACGATTACAGCAAAGAGGTTGTACACTTGTTGCATCACTTATTACTATACATTCATGTCGATCCATTAGGGCTATTTTGGTTCAATGGAAAAACATAGCAACAAGGAATTTTCCAATGGCACTCTACTATTCAATTATTCATGCATTTTGTTGAAAGGAATGAAGCAAAACATCCACCTGGACCTACTTTTCAAAATCCTATGCATGAAAACAAGACCAAGTGCATTAGTGGCAGAATAACATTCTAACTATACACGCTTTCATATGGTTTCACTTTATTTTGGCCATGTTTCTTTGCATTCCTCTGCTCTTCCAATTCCTGTAAACCAAACACTCAAGTTGACAGAAATCCTGTGTTTACAAATGCTCTGTTTACCATGTGCATTCCTATCCTATTCTGGTGTTTTTCCTATCCCTGCGTTTTTAGAATCATGCAAGCCAAATGAACCCTTATAGAATTACTTCCGTTACAAGTAGGTGTCGAAGGGAATTTTGTGTGGTTTGTCCTGCTCCTGCCGCGACGTCGTCCACCTCAACTGAGCTGCTCTATCGACGGAAACATCCACCAAACCAGACAACATGACTCCTGACCGTCTTTCGCCGCCTCAGATCTCCTTCCCTACCGCCGGCACCCATCGCAACGGCATCACCATCATCGGCTTAGCAAATAAACCTGAGGAGTACACGGATCCACAAGAGAGGTCACACTCTTTTGTTTCTGCTTATGTTATGCATTGCTTAAATTTACCTGCTGCTTTATCGTCCTGTTCACCTCTTAGACTCCAAGTCAGGTCCAAATTAATGTTCAAACTTGAGTTCTAAATTAGTTGTGGTGCACATATCGATGAAGCAATTAATAGTATCTCTGTCTAATATCTGGTTCACCTAGGGTATGCCTATGTTGTTCATCTTGGGTGGGAAACAAATAGTAAAGCAATCATCATCTGTCTTTTTATTAAATTAAAGCAATCATCAGCCTGCTATCATTATTTTTGGATCCATCCACTGGTTGTTACCATCACTCTAAATTTCTGGATGTTCTTCTTACATAATCTCACCATATTTTTTCCGTATGCATGTCAGATATTGTACACAGTCATGTTGAACATATAGAGAAAAAGAGAAGAGTTTTGCGTGACAATACAATGTCATGCAGACATCGCTCCATGGTGGGTTCAATGGCAAACCCTCCCCACCCCTCTCCAGATTGTAATGCAGAGGAAGATATCTGTTCTGAGGCAGATTCAGACGCCGCTGACCACTCCTATTTACCCCCCAAGGTGTTTGCTCTACCTTGGCATGATGATGTTAGTCATATCATGCATATGTTGCCTTGCAGTGCCTACTTTTGACATCATATATGTCATCTTCTTAGTTTAAACATGTTCTGTAATGCCACCTGTTTAGTTTCTATATCATATATGGGAATTGTGCAATCTCATGTCTTTTAGCCAGCCATAATATATGTGAAATGTGCAATGCCATCCTGTTTAACCAGGCATCATATATTTGAATGATATCTTTCCCATCCTTTTTCTTTATTACATTTCCATTTGTCGACAATGTTTGTACATTAAACTACTCTTCCTGTGAATCAGCCATTTGGGTGGGAGATTGAAAAATCTGGAGTGAAAACAAGGCCTTCAGCGCAGACAGTGCTGCCTGTCGAAGCAGATCTCTTGTTGGGTCCCGATAGCTCCTCAGCGATGGATTCAGAGACAGATGACCAGTCCTATTCCCCCACCGAGGTGTATGCTCTAACTTGGCACGGTTATACTGCTCATATCATGCATATGGTGTCTTCCATTGCATAGATTAGACATCATATACACAATATTCAACACCATGTTCTTAGTTCAGACATCATATCTAATGCCCTCTGTTTGGCATATAAATCACATATGTGAATTAAATGATGCGATCCTGATTACTTAGATAACATGTAGGTGAATTATGTCATGTGATCCTAGTTATTCATCATATCTTTGAATTATGTTATGCTATGCTATCCAGTTTAGATAGACATCATATATGTGAAATTATGTCATGCTATCCATTTTAGTTAAACAATATACATGTCAACTATTTCATGCCCTCTTTTTCCACACTATCTATTGCATCTGTCTCTCATACAATGTCTATACATTCAACTATGTTTCCTGTTTATCAGCCATTTGAATTGGAGCGGTTGATGCCAGCATCTAGCGGACTAAAAACACGGTCTTAAAATAAAATAGTGCTACCTCTTGGTGGAGATAGCACGCTGGTTGTACATGCACGAGAACCAGCCCTACCACACATAACCCAAACTCGCGCAGATTGTACCCCTACTGCGATGGACAGAGAACCAGCTTCACCCAATCTAACCCCAACCCTAGCAGATAGTAACCCAGTTCCTGTTGACACAGCACCATCTCCACCACATAGCTCCCAAACAAGAGTAGTTATTAAGGAAGCTCCAGTACCCAAAGGGCCAGTACTACCATGGCAAACCCCAACTCCACCAGTTAGTACGCATATTCCTGTGGAGGAAGCACAACCAGCTAGTCGTAGTTTAGCATCTATCGCATTTGATGTTATTAAATCGTATGTGCGTATCTTCCCATCTTGGAAATATTATACTAAAGATGAAGGAAAATGCCAGTTGCAGGTGTTTGTCCAGGAGTTATGTGTAAGTAATGTTATTCACGGCAATTACTTTGCTTTGTCCCATACATCCTACCTCCATGATGGTTATAATACACCAAATTTTCCCATTTTTCTCTATAGAGAAGGACCGATTTGGAAACTCGGGATGAGGTAACCTGTGCTAATACCTCTGCTGTCTTCAAGAATGCTTGGTGGCAGTATCGGAATTACTTGAAGAAACCGTACTTCACCGGCAAAGAAACTCATCAAATTCCCTTACGTTCTCCCGAGACACATTTACTGGACGATGACTGGGAATGCCTTGTTCTGTACTAGTCCCGAACCAAGAATGTGGTAAGGTCTATGAGCTCATTTTGTATTTTTAAGTACTAAATTCTTGCGTCTTACTGTACTCTATTCATGTAGAACAAGTGCCTAAACTTGAAGAACAACGGTTCTAATTTAAGATTCCATTGCTATCATAGTTCAAAAAAGTGATAGGCGTTAATTGTGCGTTTTGCCACCGCCTTGCGCTTTACTGACCAAAGCGCATGCTTATGTGCAGTTACGCACAGATTAAGCGTAGTTATGCGCAATGCGTTTCGCCAACGCCTAGAGCCTAGGCGTGCTTAAGCGCTCGCTTAGGCGCGCCTTTTTTAACTATGATTGCTATCGTGCATACTGCTTTGCTCTTGTATCACTGTATTTACTCATACTAACTTATTTTAAATTGAAGGATCCAATCGAAACTTCAATGGCACATCAGGTATGTTCACGCATGTTTCTTTAACATGCTTGCTCTTATCAATAGCTCTATTGATTTAAATTTCAATTGTGTATACAGTTGACTTCTCATATCATGCACATTACTAGCATCACAACAGAGCCAATAGTGTTGTTGTACATGTAGACCCATGGTACCCATCTGAAATCTTGTTGTGCCGTGTAGTATCCCACGCTTTGTATTCTTTCACTTCTGCTTTGTCTTGAACTAATATGATTTGAACCGTGTCTCTATTTTGATTTGGCAAGACAATGCAGTGACCATAGGACATATATATATGTTTATTTGATGCTTTTATTATGTACTAGTACATGGCAATTGAAGACATGGTAGTTTAATCCTGTACACCTTACTAATGAACTGGTTCACCGAAATGAGTTTCATATACTGGTACATGCTAAACTATTATGTGTCTGCTTGTTTCTTCTTTTAGAATGTTGATAGAATATTGGGGAAGAGTGCCTTAATAAGCAACGGTAAAGGAAGTAATGCGCAAGCTGATAAAACAGCTAAGGAAGACTATCTCGAAGACAGTGAGACAACCTCAAAGTCCTGTCTTGGTTTAGTGTTGGAGTTACTGGCCACTACCGCTTGCACAAGCTATTCAAACTCACTGTCTGAATCAATTCGGTTTCTTGAGTCTCAACTACAAGCTGAAAGACATCGATCAGTTGTGCTGCGACAAGAAGCGGAAGGACTGTGGAAGTCCCTAGAGCATTCAGATGCATACTTTCTGGTGCAACAATAGGCGTTGGAGGATTTTAGCGCCAAACAGGACAAAGCTAATAAGCTTGCTAAGCTTATTGCCAGCATGGTGGATACCACATTTCTTGAGCTCTTCTGAAGTTGTTTCAGTTATGCTCTTGTTTTGCTGCCGCGTTTATTTGCACTGGTGGCCAATTTTGACGGCCAGTGTATGTAATATGCTGCTTTGTTCCCTATATTTGCACTGGTGGCGAACTTTGATGACCAGTGGATGTAATATGTGTAATAGCGGTAATAGGCTAGCATTAATTGCTTGCTTATTTTTTTCCTTATTGTCTTGTTTAGTTGTTTTCTTGTAGTCACTGCAGTTCTTTTTCTGTGTTCTTCTAGTGGCCACAATAACCTATTTTTGGAAACTAGGCCAAAATAATCATGGCAACACACAGACTGTTGTAACCATGGGCCTCCTGCGGGCCGTATGATCCATGGGCCTTCTAAGGGCCGTTGGATCCATTGGCCTTCTATACGGGCCGTAGGATCCATGGGATTTCTACGGGCCGTACGATCCATGGGCCTTTTACAGGCCATAGGATCCATGGGCCTTCTACGGGGCATATCATCATTTCGCCAATCATGGGCCATACTATTCGTGGACAATAACAGGCTGTTTATTGGCCGTATTTGATAACTCTGTGAAAACAGCCCAACGGGTTTTTTTCGACATGAAAACGGCCCAACGTATTAACGGGCCACAAACGGGCCGACTGTAACCATAGGCTGAATTTGGCCCACAAGCAGAAAATGACAGTAACGGGCCGTAAGTAACCGAATGCTGGAAATGAGCCCAAGAATAAATGGGCCCTGAGAAGGCCGAAAGATATTATGGGTTGGAACCGGCCCAACGGAATAATGGGCCGTTAATGGGTATAAAGTGATACACTGTTCATTACGGGTCAGTTTTACCACAGGCCGTTAAGGGACTGAGGGTTACTAAGGGCCTCATATGGGCCGAAAGACGTCATGGGCCATACATGGGCCGGAAGTTAAAACGGGATGGAATTATATTGGACGGCCCAGATGACGCTACTGGGCCTAATTCGGATAGGCCGTAAACGGGCCCTGGGATAGCGGGCTGTAAATGGGCTATATGCGAACAGGCTGTTAACAGGCTTGCCGTGGGCCGGCCCTCCACCTTTTGACCAAGTCAAACGGGCCAGCCTTTTCACAGGAATGGGCCTCTGTTGGCCCGTGCCACATGTCGGCGTATCATAGGCACTTTGGGTCCAATGAGTGTATGACATCTGTCCCAACCGTGAGCCGACACGTGTTTCCTCCAGCCAATGATGATTTTACACGTGGAAAATCCCCATTGGTCGGGGCTGTTAACGGGTTATCGGATCCAAAACCGGACCCAATAGCTCAACAGCGTTCCATTATGGTGGATGCCACGTGTCGGTCACCCTTGACGAAAGCACTTCTGTGACGCGCGATTTATCATCATGGAAGTGGACATTTCTGTGATGATAATTTTGGTAATGTCATGGAACACTTCTACGACAACACAGGTATGACTATCTTGATTCTGTCATAAATTTGTCATGGATGTACATGCATGACAGAAAACGTGACCTACTGTGACAAACACGTATCATCACGGAAGTGTATTGTTTTGTAGTGTTCGGACCGCGGGCATGACATCAACCACCTCGCCAACGAAGTATATTATTCTTACTGCATCCCTTACTTTTCTTGTTTCAAGGATGAGGTCTAAGCCTTTATTATCATGGCCTCTTCAGGAGTGGACGGAGAAGGCGAAGTTGATCCAATGTCCGGCTCCGCTGCCTGAAGAACCAGTCATCCCGTGTTTAGCGAAGATGCTGGTGCCAGCGGCCTATAAGGCGCCGGAGAAGAAGGCCACTGGGAAAGCCAAGGGGGTCCGAAGTGGCCCCCGCCGCAAGGGCGCTTCAGACGCGACGTACGAAGATAAGACCCGCTCCACCGAAGACAACGATGATGAAGAGGAGGAGGAGAACAACCCTCCCCTTGATGAGGGGAGGAAGAAGAGGGCGGCTTCGGCGAATCTGGAGGCGGAGACGTCAAAGGAAGGGAATAGCTCCCTTGTGGATAACACTGCATGGGACGTCGACAACAGTCCAGAGAGACGCCCCCGCGCTAAGCCTCGGGCTGCATCATAAGTGCTAAAATCCATATACGCCCATAAACCAAGTCTATCCTCTTCGTTGTATTGATATAATTAGTTATGCTATTGCAGTCCAGCCCACGACAGTTCCCAGCGATCCTCATCATGAGGTTCGCTGGACTCAAAGGCAATGGCTAGCAATTCACCGCCAGCCACTCACTCCCCCAAGGCCAAGGACGATGCGGAGGTGCTGTCCCGAAGGACTATTCCAGGCGGGGGAAAGGCTCAGGAGGCGCCAGAAGGAGAAACCCCCATCGTCGGACACCAGGGGGAGTCAATCCCCATGGAGACTGGCGGGGAGGGACGTATTTAGTTCGGCCCTCAGTCGGACTCGATTCTGGAGTCTGATGCGGCTCCGGAATCTGGCACGCAACCTCCTTTGAAAGAAGGGGGGTGCCTGTTCCCCCGGTGACCCCTGTCCAACCAGGGGCACCGGATAATCTGCTGGAAGCGCTGCGAGGCGCTTCCATTGTGGATGAGCATCGTGTCCTTATGGGAACGGTAATTGAAAGGGTTCAGTCTTCCAAGAGCAGACTAAGCGAAGCCTGCAGCAGCCTATTGACAGGTTTTGAGGTAAGCGACGCAAAAAAGGAGAAAATCCCAATATAGACAGTAGCCCCTGAGACACTGTCCGGTGTTCGGAAAGAAAAAACCAGACAGAGGATCAATCTCCTATTACAGGAAACTAACTAAATTTGTCTAAAATATATACACAGGTGTCGCTGTTGGCCGCGGCCTCGCATACTGCCGAAGTCTCTGGACTGAAGCAGAAACTGGCGGAGGCCGAGGAGGAGCTGGGCCAGGTGAAGAGGCAGCTCCAGGAAAAACAAGGTAAGTGATAACCTGTTATGTATTCGAAAAAGGGAAAATGATATGCAATGACCGAAATGCCATGATGTGTACAGAGGCGACGACCGAGGTCGAGGCCCTGAAAACGGCCCTGCTTAAGGCCGAGGGGAAGGCTGTCAAGGAGCAAGCCACCTGTAAGAGGCTCAAGGCCCGGGTTAACAAAGTCTAACAGGAGCTCCAGGATGCGGTGAGGAAGTGTGAGACCTTGGAGCACAATGCGTCTGCTCAAGAGGCCGAACTTGCCAAGGCTCGTAAGAGTGCGGAGACGGCCCGGAGTGAAGCCCAAGGTGCCCTCCAGGAGATCCAGGAGGCCTGAAAGATCGCGGCGGGTAAGGCATTCAATATGCAAAGAAAAAATATGAAGACGAAATATCTTTTACTGACCCAGATTCGAAGTTCTCCAGGGGCTTTTGTTGATCTGCCACGCAGTGTGACCGACGCCGCAGTGTTCTTCCGAGCCGAAGAAGGGGGCTCCCCGGAGAAGCTGCTCTGGTCGCAATATCTTGCGCCGGAACATCCAGTGCCCTTCAGCGATCAGCTAAAACAGCTGGTCGAGCTGCACAGGGTGGCCGAACTGGCCATGAAGGATTTAATAATTCGGTTGTGGCCAA
This sequence comes from Triticum urartu, assembly GCF_003073215.2. NCBI lineage: Eukaryota > Viridiplantae > Streptophyta > Magnoliopsida > Poales > Poaceae > Triticum > Triticum urartu. Next base: position 180,736,575 of record NC_053022.1, on the reverse strand, counting down.
CCAAAGCTATACCCAGCAGTTACTTCGGCCTCGTGAAGAGGCTGGTTGATTCCTGTCCTCGGCTAGACGTCATCAAGCGGTCCGTCTGCATTGAAGGCGCGTGTATGGCCTTCTCCTATGTCAAGGTCTGGTGGGCGAAGATGGACGCCGTCAAGTTGGCGACCGAGGGGCCGCCGGAGGGCAAGGAGCACCGCACACCTGAGCGATACTTTGGCGATGTCTTGGAAGGGTCCCGTATTGTTGCGGATCATTGTGCGAAAGACAGTATCTTTGAATGAATGTATTCGAGCTCCCTCTGCCTTGTATGATGAAACAAAGTGTTTATGCAATATAATGCTTATTATGTTTTTAAATTTTTACTTCCTGTGTGGCCGTGTTGTATGAAATCTGAGGGTTAACTAGTCGTCAGCTTCTGCCTCCCGGTAGGTAGTATGGGGGTGTTCGGGATGGATGTCGGCGTTCTGGGAATGGGGGTCCCCAGACTTGCCTTCCTGCGGCCTGCGGCGTGGCTCAAAGGGGGGCCCAGCACGGCCCATCTTCATCAACACAGACCCAAGACCCTCGCGAGGGGCCAAGCCTCGTGGGGCGGACGACACGGAGCTTCCTCAGGCATGGCCTCATCGGGCTGGCTTGCGAGGAGGCGGAGAGATCAAGGCGGGGTACCTCATGAGGTGCCCGTGATGCAAGGCATGACGACCAAGGGCGCCAGGCAGGTGCCAGCCCGCGCAGTGTCCTCCTTTCCCCTTTGGTGCAAAGGGGGCAAGTGCAGCCGCGGAGTACCGAGGCATCAGGCAAAGGTTGCCATTTCGGTGCAACAAGACCAAGACCAGGAGGACTGCAAGACGGAGGTCATTGTGGAGCCCAAGACAGCGTCACCACCAGAGCTTTGTGCAGGCGAAGACTACTTTTGTCAGGATAGCTGGTACTAGCTGTCCCCCTTCAAATTAGCCCGCCATTGTTGGCTCCCTTCCCGCTCGATATTTGGGAAGAGGACCAGGGCCTCTATAAATAGGACCAGCCACCCATGAGAGGTGGGGGGGGACAATCGAGAAGAGAGAGAGAGAGAGAAGGGTGACTGAACTCCTCCCAGCAGTTCATCCCCCCAGCCAAGAGCAGACCCTCGCGAGGCTGTTCTTCCTTGTATTGTTCATCATCATCAGCCCAAGAGGCAATCCACCACACCACACACTGGAGTAGGGTATTACACCACAACGGTGGCCTGAACCAGTATAAACCCTGTGTCTCTCGTGTTATTCTTTCCATAGCCCAGATCTTAGGGAGGCGGAGGGGCGCAAGTAGGTAGGAGGCGAAATCTCCGCGCGCACCCCAGTGTTCGAACCTCAAGGGTCTTCCGGAACCCGAAATCTGACATTTGGCGCGCCAGGTAGGGGTGTGCCGGAATTCGTCTTCCACCATCCCGTTCTCCTCCGACCATCACGCCCATGTCTGACGCTCGTCGGGCCCGCGCCGAGCGCCAGGCCGCTCTCGCTTCCCGCGTCGCCCAGACGGCCCTGTTGGCGGGCATCCTCGCCGTTCCCCGTCACTTGCCGTCAACGCCGCCACCGGCCCGGCGGGGGACGAGCATCAAGCATCGTCTCAGCATCCGTCCGTGCGGCAAGACGACCGCACCGCAACTCCCTCGCTCACCCCAGCTGGTTCTTCGTTCCGCGCGCTCCGCGCGCCCATGGAGGCTCGAGCTGCGCTCATCGCAGCAAACGAACTCCTGCGCTACCGTCCCGTCGACGACGTCTACGAAGAATGGCTCAACCGCGTCGCCGAGCTCGTCCGCGCCGCAGGGGGCTCTCCTGCGCCATCCGTTCCGCTGCATCGCACCCCGCCCCACGCGGGCAACGAAGCTCCGGCGGCACCCCGGCCGCCTCCTCCTCAGGAAGGCGCCATGGCTCCAAGGTGCGTGGCCCCTGGGCGGAACCTGCCCCGTCAGGTGCCAGCGTGGCAAGAGCAGAGCTGCTAAGAAGTCCCTCGCCCGCAAGAAGCTGCCCGGGCGCTCCCTGCTCCAGCACGTCGCGGCCATGCTCCTGCTCCCGCGCGTCAAGAGCCCGCGCTGCTCTCAGCTGCAGCGCGTGGGGACATGCAAGACCAAGCTCTCCATCACCCAAGGCCTCCCGTGGCCACAGCAGGCTGCCGCGCCTTCACCACCGAGCTACGCAGCGTCGCGTGGCCTGGCAAGTTCAAGCCAGACCTGCCTCCTCGTTACGACGGCACGGCTGACCCTGCGGAGTTCCTCCAGCTCTACGAGCTGGGCATCGAAGCTGCCAATGGAGACGAGAAGGTGATGGCGAACTGGTTCCCCATGGCGCTCAAGGACGGAGCCCGCACCTGGCTCCTGAACCTGGCTCCAGGCACGATCTCCTCCTGGGACGAGATGCGCACCCGCTTCATCGCCAACTTCCAAGGTACTCGCGACCGTCCACCCGCCGTGAGCGACATGCGCCGCATCAAGCAACAGCCCGGGGAGACCCTGCAGAAGTACATCCAGCGCTTCAACAACGCACGCCTCAAGATTCCCAAGGTGACTGAGGAGGCCATCATCTCAGCCTTCTCCGACGGCGTGCGCGATGTCAAGATGAAGAAGGAGCTGGCGATGCATGAAGACCTGTGCACTTCCTTGGAGCTGTTCAACTTGGCAACCAAGTGTGCCAGGGCTGAGGAAGGGCGTCTCTCCTTCCTCGAGCTGCCTGCCGCAGACCCAGAAGAGAAGAAGCCCAAGGCCAAGGATGTGAAGCGCAAGGGGGCTGCCGTGCTCGCGGCAGAACCAGACACCAAGCGGGGTAGAGATCAGCCCGAACCTTTCAAGGGCAGCCGGTACTGTGTGTACCACGACCTCCACACCCACAACACCAACGAATGTCAAGAGCTCCGAGCCGTGCGAGAAGGAAGGATCGGCCGTCGCCCTGACCGCGGTGACCAGGGCTACGTTCGAGGAGGAGGAAGGAACGCAGGACGCTGGGAAGACCGTAGCCCGCGCCAAGGGTGGTGCGATCAACCTCGCGAGGATCGCTGGCAAGACCCGCCTCGCGAGGGAGACTGGAGGGATCAGTCTCGCGAGGATCGCCCGCAAGGCAACACATGCCTCCCTCCGCTGCCGCCGCAGCCAAGGAGAAACGAGGACCGCCACCAGGACAAGGGGGCTGGGGGCTTCCAGGAGCCGCGCGCGATCGCCTGCATCCTGGGCGGGGCTCAAGCTCCAGCCTCTCAACGCATCTTCAAGCAGTTCGCCCGCGAAGTGAATGCAGTCCTCCCCAGGCTCGAAGCCACGTGCCCTCTCAGGTGGTCGGCATGCGCCATCACGTTCAGCTCAGCAGATCAGCTCAAGTGTGCGGCTACAGCCGGAGTCCTCCCGATGCTTTGTTCCCCAATCGTCAGCAACGTGGTGGTCACCAGGACCCTCATTGATGGCGGGGCAGGGCTCAACGTCCTGTCCGTGGAAACATTCAACAATCTCCAAGTGCCCTACAGACAGCTTCAGCCAACCAAGCCTTTCTCCGGAATCACCGACGGCTCCACGGTCCTGATTGGGCAGGTCTGCCTCCCTGTCACCTTCGGGGCACGCGACAACTACCGCACCGAGCTCATCGACTTCGACGTCGCTCACATTCGCCTGCCGTACAACGCCATCCTTGGGTACCTAGCGCTGGCCAAGTTCATGGCCGTAACTCATCACGGCTACAACGTCCTCAAGATGCCAGGAAGTGGCGGAGTCATCACGGTGCCCTGTGAAGAGAAGGACGCGGTGTGTTCCCTAGAACAAGCCTTTCAGGCCGCGTCACTAGAAGACCCGGATCGCGGAAGCAAGAGGCCTCCCGAGATCGCCCCCAAGAAGAAGAAGACATCGTCCGGCCTGACCACTCAGGAGGAAGGCCCCTCTGGGCCCGCGCCTGCCCAGGGGGAACCTCCTTCCATCGCATAGGAAAGCGTGCCCGGCGCCCCCCACAGGCAGGGCTCGGGGGCTCTCCCCTGGAGGGCCACCGACCTAGCTAGGGTCACGAGGGAGGCGCTTGGGTACCACATGGAGGCGTGTTTCGAAGCACGTTTCCCTCAAGAAGGAGCAAGGCAAGGAGAGCCAGACCCTCAGGAGTTCGGCAGCAAGGCCATTCAGGAGCTACAAGAGTCAAGAGTCATGAAAGGCGGCCACCGCCTACCAGCAGTGGCTCCCCATCCAGGCGAGGATGGTGGGCTGCGCGTCTGCATCGACATACCAGGGCTCAACCGAGTCGCCTCTCTGGAGTGCCTCTAGCCCTCGCGAGTGGGGCGCTGCGGAGGTCCACCCCACAGCTACGTTCACATGCCTTACGGCTTGCCGAACGCGGCTACCACGTACCAACACCTCATGAGAGGCATCACGGAGGCACGAGAGGCCAGGCGTTCCGCAGCCCTGGCGGAGATGGAGATGGTCCCCGAGGAGCCGCCAGCGCCTCCGGAGCCTCCCGAGGCCCCTGGGCCTAGGGGCTCGTGAGGATCGGCTTCCGCAGCCCATCGAGTCTGCTACACCAACACTCCTTCGTCCTCAACGTCATCAGGTGACATCTTTCAAGTTTCATTTCCAGCTGGGAGCGCCCCCCAGGGCTGCATTATTCCCAGGCCGCGTGGGTCCGTCCCTGCGGCGTGTATCCCTTTTATTTCATGTTGTTAGCTTACCTTGTTGGGGGCGCCCCTCGGGCTGCATGATCCCCAAGTCGCTCGGGCCAGACCCAGTGATGTCCGCCTTCCCAGCATCTATTTAAATGAATCCACTCCTCCGCGGCTAATGTGCTTGACCTAGTTACCCGCTCAACTGACGGAAATGCTCCCAAATGGCACGACGCTTGCGCATGGGTCCGTCCCTGCAACGCTGACAAACCTGAATGGCTGAGCTCTGGCCGCGGCAGCCCCGCATGGCGCCACCTCATCAAGCCTTCAGTGCCTCATTACCCCTCGGAAGGAACCAACGGCTGACTGTCAATTGTCATGGCAACCCCCTCGTTTTTTCTATGATGGACCTACAAGATCTCCTGAAGGAGCTGCGTCAGGCGAGGCCCTTGCGGTGTCTCCTTCACTCTCGTCCGCGCGAACCGCTTGCACGTTAAAGGGGGGGGTGCCTGAGCATCGCGACTCAGGGCTCCTACTGGCTCTCCAGCCCTCACCCTCTGGCCTTGTCCACGGCATCGCGACCTGGCATACCAGCGACGGCTGAGACTCGCTCGAGGGTCGGGACCCGAGGATGTAGAGCAGAAAGGGGAGCAAAGGCGAGAGGGGAGGGACACGCGAGGACCTCGCCAAGCAACCTCATGCCTGCCGATGCACGGACCCGGCGACACACCAGAGAGCGGCCCCTGATTCTCGAGATAAGTCACCACCCGGAAGCGCCAGCTACCGTGGCATCATCCCCGCACCTAATGCAATCCCGTGTTAGAGACGCCGCTCTCCTTTCTCACCGAACGACGGCTGCTTGAGCGCCAAAGGGGACCTCCTGAGCATCGCGACTCAGGGGCTCTTACCGGACTCCGGGTCGCTCACCTCCTGGCCTTGACCACGGCATCGCGACCTAGCATACCAGCGACGGCTGAAGCCGCCTTGGGACTGGGACCTGTCGGCACAGAGCACCAAGCCCTCGTGAGGTTCGAAAGGAAGGACTAAGCTAAAACGGAATGAGCAACTCGCACAATTCTACGACAAGGGTTATATTAACAAAACAGGATCATAGGCACCTTACAAACCCCCACGGGACGCGTCTTTGATTCCTCGCAAGGAACAGATCCTAAAGGGACACTAACTACGCGCGCCCCTGCAAAAGACGCCATCATCAACAGTGGGCCGTCAAGCACCAGCGCCAACCCCATCTAGATCAGAGTCGGTGGCGGCCTGACGAGCCCGCCCTGCTCCAGGAGCGGCGCCGGCTCGGGGGCTTGTAGCTGTCGTCGCTCGTCTCCGGAGTCGCGAAGAGCTCGCCGGAGTCGCTGGAACCTCCGACGCCTCCACCGCCTGAGGAGACGCCAAGGGAGCGGTTGGCGGGCCCAGTCCTCGCCGCAGCAGGGTCCTGGCCACCTCTCCCGGGGCAGCACTCCAGCCGGCGCCCGTTCGTATCGAAGACCTTGAAGAACATCACCGAAGCACCGTCGTACTCCAAGTGGATCGCGTGGGCGCCTCTTGTCCTGCAAACCCGGGCGATCTCGCTCCAGCCCCGAGTCATGAAGACCTCGCCCGGGGTAACGACCGCGACCTCTGCCTCGGCCGCGAGGGTGCTGCAGCCGGCGTGCTGCAGCCAAAGCTCCAGGAGTTCTCCCTGCGGGATGATGGAGGCAAAGAAGGGAGGAAGGCGAATCCAAGACTGAGGAGGCATGGCGACGTGGAGCACGAACTCTCGGGAGGGGCCCTCAGTGTGGACCCCAGGGGGGACGACCCACACCTTCGTGACTCGTCGGCGCCGACGGCGGCGCCGCCCGTGGCGATCAGCATTAGCTCCTTCAGGGCCCTCGATGCGGGCGCACAAGGGAAGCGGGAACCCCGGCGGTGCCCACTCGCACCAAGGCCTCGACACCACCTGATGGGCCCCCTCGTCCGGGCCACGGAGGACGAGCCGTTTCTTCGGCGGGAGCGGGTCTGGTTCCTCTCGGGGAGCCTTTCCCTTCTCTGTCGTCGAGAACCGACGGATCGGAGCCATCGCAGCAAGACGGAGCAAGGACCGGGAAGAAGGAGAAGCAAGGAGGGATGGACTGGAAGGGCGCGCGTTGTTCCGTACTTATGGTCGGCGAAGGCCAACCGCCGACCTCCACGATTGCAGGTAATCATGACCCACTTTGCATGCAGGGGCTTGTCCAGTCCGTGTAGTTGCCGAGGCGCCATGGGGAAGTGGAGGCGCCCACGTCCAATCAACCGCCACGCGGCGCCCAAGGCCGCAGGCTGTTAGGTCCCGCGGCGCTTCGCTCTTGCCCTTCCGCCTTCCTGCACGGCCAAGTCCGGGCACGCCTTGGGCCCGGGGGCTACTGTCTGCGTTCTGGGAACGGGGGTCCCCAGACTTGCCTGCCTGCGGCCTGCGGCGTGGCTCAAAGGGGGGCCCAGCACGGCCCATCTTCATCAACACAGACCCAAGACCCTCGCGAGGGGCCAAACCTCACGGGGCGGACGACACGGAGCTTCCTCAGGCATGGCCTCGTCAGGCTGGCTCGCGAGGAGGCAGAGAGATCAAGGCGGGGTACCTCATGAGGTGCCCGTGATGCAAGCCATGACGACCAAGGGCGCCAGGCGGGTGCCAGCCCGCGCAGTGTCCTCCTTTCCCCTTTGGTGCAAAGGGGGCAAGTGCAGCCGCGGAGTACCGAGGCATCAGGCAAAGGTTGCCATTTCGGTGCAACAAGACCAAGACCAGGAGGACTGCAAGACGGAGGTCATTGTGGAGCCCAAGACAGCGTCACCACCAGAGCTTTGTGCAGGCGAAGACTACTTTTGTCAGGATAGCTGGTACTAGCTGTCCTCCTTCAAATTAGCCCGCCATTGTTGGCTCCCTTCCCGCTCGATATTTGGGAAGAGGACCAGGGCCTCTATAAATAGGACCAGCCACCCACAAGAGGTGGGGGGGGGGACAATCGAGAAGAGAGAGAGAGAAGGGTGACTGAACTCCTCCCAACAGTTCATCCCCCCAGCCAAGAGCAGACCCTCGCGAGGCTGTTCTTCCTTGTATTGTTCATCATCATCAGCCCAAGAGGCAATCCACCACACCACACACTGGAGTAGGGTATTACACCACAACGGTGGCCCGAAGCAGTATAAACCCTGTGTCTCTTGTGTTATTCTTTCCATAGCCTAGATCTTAGTGAGGCGGAGGGGCGCAAGTAGGTAGGAGGCGAAATCTCCGTGCGCACCCCAGTGTTCGAACCTCAAGGGTCTGCCGGAACCCGAAATCTGACAATGGAATCTAAACAATCTTGATCCAATTAGATGGTCCTTGAAGGAGTTGTTTAGCACAACGAACCAGGCACCAGACTATGCGGCTGTAACGCCCTCACTTAGCCATAGGAGTGCGACAATAAAAACATGGGCGCAACGCCTAGTATCCAAACTAGGGTGCTATAAGTGTCAGATCGGGAAGTACCAATCCTTCACGTAATGCGGAAGAAATCTCCAATGATTTGCAACCTCCGAACAGCTGACCGGCTCTCGCTGCATCATAATAGTCAATTTTTGGCTTTCTCTACTGAGGTGCTCCGTTGGATAAACCAAGGCACAATCGTAGTAGTTCTCCCTTTACTACCTTAGCCGATATAGTGGAACGTAAGGTAGCAAGCACAGGAGCCAAGCAACCCAACTATTGACCAAAGACATGATTCGGAGCCAATGCATATAACGCTAAATTCAGGGTGCCGAACTATTCTTATAAAAAGTGTTCGGACTTTTGTTGTCGTAAAGTGGGGCGCTATGAAGCCCCTGGAAAACATCAAGCATACCAAAGTGTACGGGTGCTACCTGATAGGGTTATCCACAAGGGAGATGAAAAAAGAGAAAGAAAACAGAAAAGGTACAAAGGTAAAAAACTGGGGTCGTACAGCTCCAGCCGCAAACTGTTCTCATTGTAATTTAATTAGTACGTCAAGGCGCATTGATACACGTAGTGCGATAAACAACATGCTATTTGACATGCCGAAACCAAGGGAGAGCTGCATGTGGATCCTGAAAAATAGGTATGTAAGTGCATCTAGTGCCCCTTAGTGATTTTGGTGTATTGAAGACTTATAGGTTAAGGGACTAATGTGTTTTTGAGTGTACACATGTCTATAAATCTACGAGGAGTTTGATATTTACAGAGAAAGTCGACCCCTAAAAATGAAGTTCTTCGACTGAAGACTTTGGATTTCTGAAGACTTTGAAAGTGAAGAAATTGGTGCAATCCTGAAGACTTGGTATTCATCCGAGGAACATGAAGCATGAAGACTTTCGTTTTCATAGTTTTATTCTCTCTTTCTTGAGTCATAGGAAACACCGTACTGTTAAAGGGGGTCGAGGAAATACTAAGGAAAAATTTCCATGTGATGCTCAACTCAAAATCCTACACCTACCAATCCCTTCGAGTGAAGCCATTGGAAATCTCATACAGTTCAGTCATATTCTTCAGCGACAGAGGCGAAGTTCTTCTGGTTTCTGAGGAATTTGTTCTGACTGAGGAGTTAGGAATTCTCCAGTGCAGATTGCCTACACAGTGAGGAACATCATAGCCCTGAGGAATTTGAGCCTCAAATTTCTGACCGTTGTTGTGCTATGCGCCATCTGTCCTAAAATATCTACCCACCTAACAGTCATATCATTGAAGGACATTTATGTCTTATCATGTCGGGCTGCTCCCTAGGCTATAAATAGCCGCCCCCCTACAACCACTAGCTGGTTGGCTGCTCCGAGAGAAACTGACACTTGTCATTTGAGAGCATCCCATCCCCCGAGGGCTTTGAGCAAAAATCATTTAGTGACGAAAACCCAAACCCAAACACCTAAAAACCCCAAGTGATTGAGCATCACTGAAGAGATTGATCCTGCGTGGATCCGACGCTTGTTACCTTTGAAGACTGTGCTTCTTCCAGACGGTTAGGCGTCAAGATCTAGAGCATCCAAGATGAATTGTGGATCGCGGAGTGACCAAGTTTGTGAAGGTTCGGAAGTCACCTGAAGACTTACCTCGAGTGATTGGGCGAGGTCTGTGTTACCTTAGCTCCAGGAGAATACGGTGAGGACTGTGTGTCCTCAGGTTTAAATACCTACCCGCTCCAACCAGATGTACAACTGAGACAGTAGTTGGAACTGGTCTACCAAATCATTGTCTTCTCCAAGCTCACTGGTTCTATTTTCTCAACCCTTTCATTTCCTCATCACTGTGTTGAGTGCTTGTTCGTATCTGTGTTTGAAAACTTTGACTGAAGCCTTTCTCAATTTTCTTAGTTCAATTTTTTCATTCTATTTGTCTTCATTCTGTGTTACACCGTGCTATCCTGTGTTTACGCTTTCTGTACTGTGTGCTTGTTTTTCATTTCATCATAATGACTATGCTTGTGCTCTGTTATGTTTACTTTTGAGTACTTATTCCGCTGCTAGTAGTTCTTCGCTAAGAAATTTCCTCACCTGCAAATTCCTCAGTGAAGAATTCATAAAAATCGCCTATTCACCCCCCTCTAGTCGATATAACGCACTTTTAGGTAGAGTTATCGTTAACGGAATCACCTAAAAAGTCCCACATATGTCTCCGTTTCTTGGCGTCTTGATGCGTTTATCCTTCACTAGTAAGCGTGCACGTGCAACGCACGTCTCAAACATTGATCAATTGAGTTGACATGATATAAAATTAAAATAATTATTGGAAAATATACAAATCAAATGAGTACAAAAATCATAGTTGACATAATATATGTCAAAT